>NC_092225.1:3855207-3935912 GCF_036320965.1 Panulirus ornatus
GAAAAAGATTTTGTGTGATCGGGGCCTGAACATGCAGGAGGGTGAAAGGAGGGCAAGGAATAGAGTGAATTGGAGCGATGTGGTATACCGGGGTTGACCTGCTGTCAGTGGATTGAATCAAGGCATGTGAAGCGTCTGGGGTAAACCATGGAAAGCTGTGTAGGTATGTATATTTGCGTGTGTGGACGTATGTATATACATGTGTATGGGGGGGGGTTGGGCCATTTTTTTCGTCTGTTTCCTTGCGCTACCTCGCAAACGCGGGAGACAGCGACAAAGTATAATAAAAAAAATGATTATATATATATATATATATATATATATATATATATATATATATATATATATATATATATATATATATATATACATGTACATAATTAATACTGTCTGCCGTTATTCATTCCACCGCTACCTCGCCACACATGTAATAATAACCCCCTAACCCTTCATGTGTCCGAGGTTGCGCTAGGAAAAGACAATAAAGGACACATTCGTTCACACTCAGTCTCTACCTGTCATGTGATAATGCACCGAAACCACTGTTCAATTTCCACAACCAGGCTCCACAGAACCTTCCATGGCTTACCCCAGACTTTCACATGTCTTGGTTCAATCCATTGACACTACGCCGACCCCGGTATACCACATCGTTCCAATTCACTTTATTTCTTGCACGCCTTTCACTCTCCTGCATGATCAGGGCCCGATCACTCAAAATCTTCTTCACTCCATCTTTCCACCTCCAATTTGGTCTCCCTCTTCTCGTTCCCTCCACCTCTGACATATATATCCTCTTGTTCAATCTTTCCTCACTCATTCTCTCCATGTGACCAAACCATTTCAAAACATCCTCTTCTGCACTCTCAACCAGACTCTTTTTGTTACTATACATCTCTCTTACCCTATTATCACTTACTCGATCAAACCACCTCACACCACATATTATCGTCAAACATCTCCTTTCCAGCAAATCCACCCTCCTGCGCACAACTCTATCCATAGCCGACGCCTCGCAACCATACAACATTGTTGGAACCACTATTCCTTCAAACATACCCATTTTTGCTTTCCGAGATAATGTTCTCGACTTCCATGCATTCTACAAGGCTGCCAGAATGTTCGCCCCCTCCCCCACCCTATTATTCACTTCCGCTTCCATGATTCCATCCGCTCCCAAATCCACTCCCAGATATCTAAAACACTTCATTTCCTCCAGTTCTTCTCCATTCAAAGTTACCTCCCAATTGACTTGACCATCAACCCCACTGTACCTAATAACCTTGCTCTTATTCATATTTACTCTTAACTTTCTTCTTTCACACACTTTACCAAACTCAGTCACCAGCTTCTGCAGTTTCTCACATGAATCAGCCACCAGCGCTGTATCATCAGCGAACAACAACTGACTCACTTCCCAAGCTCTCTCATCCCCAACAGACTTCATACTTGCCCCTCTTTCCAAAACTCTTGCATTCACCTCCCTAACAACCCCATCCATAAACAAATTAAACAACCATGGAGACATAACACACCCCTGCCCCAAACCTACATTCACTGAGAACCAATCACTTTCCTCTCTTCCTACACGTACACATGACTTACATCCTCGATAAAAACTTTTCACTGCTTCTAACAACTTGCCTCCCACACCATATATTCTTAATACCTTCCACAGAGCATCTCTATCAACTCTATCATATGCCTTCTCCAGATCCATAAATGCTACATACAAATCCATTTGCTTTTCTAAGTATTTCTCACATACATTTTTCAAAGCAAACACTTGATCCACACATCCTCAACCACTTCTGAAACCACACTGCTCTTCCCCAATGTTTACCAAATGATGTAAATATGTTTACCAAATGGCGTCCTAGCTTCGTCTCTTCGATGTGTATCAACTGACTATTATATTCCTATCTTGTATCTCCCCTGATGATGTGATTATTACACGAAAGTGCACTTGGGAACTTTTCGTGTTTCATTTTTCCCGTGGACTCATAGGAATATATACATATATATATATATATATATATATATATATATATATATATATATATATATATATATATATATATATATATATATATATATATATATATATGTATATATATATTTATTTATTTATTCATTATGCTTTGTCGCTGTCTTCCGCGTTGGCGAGATAGCGCAAGGAAACAGACGAAAGAATGGCACAACCCGCCCAAATACTCATGTATATACATACACGTCCACACACGCAAATATACATACCTATACATCTTAATGTACACATATATATACACACACAGACATATACAAATATACACATGTACATAATTCACACTGTCTGCCTTTATTTGTTCACATCGCCAACTCGCCACACATGGAATAACAACCACCTCGCCCTTCCTGTGTGCGAGGTAACGCTATGAAAAGACAACAAAGGTCCCATTCGTTCACACTCATATATATATATATATATATATTTTACTTATATTTATTTTGCTTTGTCGCCCTCTCTCGCGTTTGCGAGGTAGCGCAAGGAAACAGACGATAGACATGGCCCAACCCAGCCCAATACACATGTATATACATACACGTCCACACACGCAAATATACATACCTATACATCTCAATGTATACATATATATATACACACAGACACATACATATATACCCATTCACACAATTCACACTGTCTGCCTTTATTCATTTCCATCGCCACCTCGCCACACATGGAATACCATCCCCCTCCCCCTCATGTGTGCGAGGTAGCGCTAGGAAAAGACAACAAAGGCCCCATTCGTTCACACTTAGTCTCTAGCTGTAATGCAATAATGCTCGAAACCACAGCTCCCTTTCCACATCAAGGCCCTACACAACTTTCCATGGTTTACCACAGACGCTTCATATGCCCTGATTCAATCCACTGACAGCACGTCAACAACGGTATACCACATCGATCCAATTCACTCTATTTCTTGCCCGCCTTTCACCCTCCTTCATGTTCAGGCCCCGATCACTCAAAATCTTTTTCACTCCATCTGTCCACCTCCAGTTTGGTCTCCCACTTTTCCTCGTTCACTCCAGCTCCGACACATATATCCTCTTGGTCAATCTTTCCTCACTCTTTCTCTCCATGTGCCCAAACCATTTCAAAACAACTTCTGCTCTCTCAACCACGTTCTTTTTATTTCCACACATCTCTCTTACCCTTACATTACTTTCTCGATCAAACCACCTCACACCACATATTGTCCTCAAACATCACATTTCTAGCACATCCACCCTCCTGCGCACAACTCTATCCATAGCCCACGCCTCGCAACCATACAACATTGATGAAACCACTACTCCTTCAAACATACCTATTTTTGCTTTCCGAGATAATGTTATCGACTTCCACACATTCTTCAAGGCTCCCAGGATTTTCGCCCCCTCCCTTACCCTATGATTCACTTCCGCTTCCATGGTTCCATTTGCTGCCAGATCCACTCCCATATATCTCAAACACTTTACTTCCTCCTGTTTTTCTCCATTCAAACTTACCTCCCAATTGACTTGACCCTCAACACTACTGTACCTAATAACCTTGCTCATATTCACATTTACTCTTAACTTTCTTCTTTCACACACTTTATCAAACTCAGTCACCAGCGTCTGCAGTTTTTCACATGAATCAGCCACCAGCGCTGTATCATCAGCGAACAAAAACTGACTCACTTCCCAAGCTCTCTCATCCACAACAGACTTCATACTTGTCCCTCTTTCCAAAACTCTTGCATTCTCCTCCCTAACAACACCATCCATAAACAAATTAAACAACCATGGAGACATCACACACCCCTGCCGCAAACCTACATTCACTGAGAACCAATCACTTTCTTCTCTTCCTACTCGTACACATGCCTTACATCCTCGATAAAAACTTTTCACTGCTTCTAACAACTTGCCTCCCACACCATATATTCTTAATACCTTCCACAGAGCATCTCTATCAACTCTATCATATGCCTTCTCCAGATCCATAAATGCTACATACAAATCCATTTGCTTTTCTAAGTATTTCTCACATACATTCTTCAAAGCAAACACCTGATCCACACATCCTATACCACTTCTGAAACCACACTGCTCTTCCCCAATGTTTACTAAATGGTGTAAACATGTTTACCAAATGGCGTCCTAGCTTCGTCTCCTCGATGTGTATCAACTGACTATTATATTCCTCTCTTGTATCTCCCCTGATGATGTGATTATTACACGAAAGTGCACTTGGGAACTTTTCGTGTTTCATTTTCCCCGTGGACTCATAGGAATATATACATACATATATATATATATATATATATATATATATATATATATATATATATATATATATATATATATATATATATATATATATATTTATTTATTCATTATGCTTGTCGCTGTGTTCCGCGTTGGCGCGGTAGCGCAAGGAAACAGACGAAAGAATGGCACAACCCGCCCAGATACTCATGTATATACATACACGTCCACACACGCAAATATACATACCTATATATCTCAATGTACACATATATATACACAGAGAGACATATACAAATATACACATGTACATAATTCACACTGTCCGCCTTTATTTGTTCACATCGCCACCTCGCTACACATGGAATAACAACCACCTCGCCCTTCCTGTGTGCGAGGTAACGCTATGAAAAGACACCAAAGGTCCCATTCGTTCACACTCATATACATATATATATATATATATATATATATATATATATATATATATATATATATATATATATATATATATATATATATATTTTATTTATATTTATTTTGCTTTGTCGCCCTCTCTCGCGTTTGCGAGGTAGCGCAAGGAAACAGACGATAGACATGGCCCAACCCAGCCCAATACAGATGTATATACATACACGTCCACACACGCAAATATACATACCTATACATCTCAATGTACACATATATATATACACACAGACACATACATATATACCCATTCACACAATTCACACTGTCTGCCTTTATTCATTTCCATCGCCACCTCGCCACACATGGAATACCATCCCCCTCCCCCCTCATGTGTGCGAGGTAGCGCTAGGAAAAGACATCAAAGGCCCCATTCGTTCACACTTACTCTCTAGCTGTAATGCAATAATGCTCGAAACCACAATTCCCTTTCCACATCAAGGCCCTACACAACTTTCCATGGTTTACCACAGACGCTTCATATGCCCTGATTCAATCCACTGACAGCACGTCAACAACGGTATACCACATCGATCCAATTCACTCTATTTCTTGCCCGCCTTTCACCCTCCTTCATGTTCAGGCCCCGATCACTCAAAATCTTTTTCACTCCATCTTTCCACCTCCAGTTTGGTCTCCCACTTCTCCTCGTTCACTCCACCTCTGACACATATATCCTCTTGGTCAATCTTTCCTCACTCATTCTCTCCATGTGCCCAAACCATTTCAAAACACCTTCTGCTCTCTCAGCCACGTTCTTTTTATTTCCACACATATCTCTTACCCTTACATTACTTTCTCGATCAAACCACCTCACACCACATATTGTCCTCAAACATCACATTTCTAGCACATCCACCCTCCTGCGCACAACTCTATCCATAGCCCACGCCTCGCAACCATACAACATTGATGAAACCACTACTCCTTCAAACATACCCATTTTTGCTTTCCGAGATAATGTTATCGACTTCCACACATTCTTCAAGGCTCCCAGGATTTTCGCCCCCTCCCTTACCCTATGATTCACTTCCGCTTCCATGGTTCCATTTGCTGCCAGATCCACTCCCATATATCTAAAACACTTTACTTCCTCCAGTTTTTCTCCATTCAAACTTACCTCCCAATTGACTTGACCCTCAACACTACTGTACCTAATAACCTTGCTCATATTCACATTTACTCTTAACTTTCTTCTTTCACACACTTTACCAAACTCAGTCACCAGCGTCTGCAGTTTTTCACATGAATCAGCCACCAGCGCTGTATCATCAGCGAACAAAAACTGACTCACTTCCCAAGCTCTCTCATCCACAACAGACTTCATACTTGTCCCTCTTTCCAAAACTCTTGCATTCACCTCCCTAACAACACCATCCATAAACAAATTAAACAACCATGGAGACATCACTCACCCCTGCCGCAAACCTACATTCACTGAGAACCAATCACTTTCCTCTCTTCCTACACGTACACATGCCTTACATCCTCGATAAAAACTTTTCACTGCTTCTAACAACTTGCTTCCCACACAATATATTCGTAATACCTTCCACAGAGCATCTCTATCAACTCTATCATATGCCTTCTCCAGATCCATAAATGCTACATACAAATCCATTTGCTTTTCTAAGTATTTCTCACATACATTCCTCAAAGGAAACACCTGCTCCACACATCCTCTACCACTTCTGAAACCACACTGCTCTTCCCCAATCTGATGGTCTGTACATGCCTTCACCCTCTCAATCAATACGCTCCCATATGATTTACCAGGAATATTCAACAAACTTATATCTCTGTAATTTCAGCACTCACTCTTATCCCCTTTGCCTTTGTACATTGGCACTATACACGCATTCCGCCAATCCTCAGGCACCACACCATGAGTCATACATACATTAAATAACCTTACCAACCAGTCAACAATACAGTCACCCCCTTTTTTAATAGATTCCACTGCAATAAAATCCAAACCTGCTGCCTTGCCAGCTTTCATCTTCCACAAAGCTTTCACTACCTCTTCTCTGTGTACCAAATCATTTTCCCTAACCCTCTCACTTTGCACACCACCTCGACCAAAACACCAAAACATTGGGTGTTCAGTGTTGTAAATGGAAACAGGTGAAGAGCTTGTAGATTTATGTGCTGAAAAAGGACTGGTGATTGGGAATACCTGGTTTAAAAAGCGAGATATGCATAAGTATACGTATGTAAGTATGAGAGATGGCCAGAGAGCGTTATTAGATTACGTGTTAATTGACAGGCGCGCGAAAGCGAGACTTTTGGATGTTAATGTGCTGAGAGGTGCAACTGGAGGGATCTCTGATCATTATCTTGTGGAGGCTAAGGTTAAGATTTGTATCGGTTTTCAGAAAAGAAGAGTGAATGTTGGGGTGAAGAGGGTGGTGAGAGTAAGTGAGCTTGGGAAGGAGAGTTTTGTGAGGAAGTACCAGGAGAGACTGAGCACAGAATGAAAAAAGGTAAGAACAATGGAAGTAAGGGGAGTGGGTGAGGAATGGGATGTATTTAGGGAATCAGTGATGGAGTGCGCAAAAGATGCTTTTGCCATGAGAAGCGTGGGAGGTGGGTTGATTAGAAAGGGTAGTGAGTGGTGGGATGAAGAAGTAAGATTATTAGTGAAAGAGAAGAGAGAGGCATTTGGACGATTTTTGCAGGGGAAAAAATGCAATTGAGTGGGAGATGTATAAACGAAAGAGACAGGAGGTCAAGAGAAAGGTGCAAGAGGTGAAAAAGAGGGGAAATGAGAGTTGGGTTGAGAGAGTATCATTAAATCTTAGGGAGAATAAAAAGATGTTCTGGAAGGAGGTAAATAAAGTGCGGAAGACAAGGGAGCAAATGGGAACTTCAGTCAAGAGCGCTAATGGGGAGGTGATAACAAGTAGTGGTAATGTGAAAAGGAGATGGAGTGAGTATTTTGAAGGTTTGTTGAATGTGTCTGATGATAGAGTGGCATATATATATATATATATATATATATATATATATATATATATATATATATACATATATATATATATATATATATATATATATATATATATATATATATATATATATATATATATATATATATATATATATATATATATATATATATATATATATATATATATATATATATATATATGTATATATATATATATATATATATATATATATATATATATATATACATATATATATATATATATATATATATATATATATATATATATATATATATATATATATATATACATTTATCATTTATTTATTTTGCTTTGTCACTGTCTCCCGAGTTTGCGAGGTAGCGCAAGGAAACAGACGAAAGATATGGCCCAACCCACCCCAATTCACATGTATATACATACACTTCCACACACGCAAATATACATACTTATACATCTCAATGTACACATATATATATACACACACACAGACATTTATACATATACCCATGCACACAATTCACACTGTCAGCCTTTATTCATTCCTTCGCCACCTCGCCACAATTGGAATACCATCCCCCTCCCCCTCATGAGTGCGAGGTAGCGATAGGAAAAGGCATCAAATGCCCCTTTCGTTCACACTCAGTCTCTAGCTGTCATGCAATAATGCCCGAAACCACAGCTCCCTTTCCACATCCAGGCCCCACACTACTTGCCATAGTTTACTCCAGACTCTTCACATGCCCTGATTCAATCCACTGAAAGCATGTCAACCCCGGTATACCACATCGATCCAATTCACTCTATTCCTTGCCCGCCTTTCACCCTTTTGCATGTTCACGCCCCGATCACTCAAAATCTTTTTCACTCCATCTTTCCACCTCCAATTTGGTCTCCCACTTCTCCTCGTTCCCTCCACCTCCGACACATATATCCTCTTGTTCAATCTTTCCTCACTCATTCTCTCCATGTGCCCAAACCATTTCAAAACACCCTCTTCTGCTCTCTCAACCACGCTCTTTTTATTTCCACACATCTCTCTTACCCTTACATTACTTTCTCGATCAAACCACCAAACATTGTCCTCAAACATCTCATTTCCAGCACATCCACCCTCCTGCGCACAACTCTATCCATAGCCCACGCCTCGTAACCATACAACATTGTTGGAACAACTATTCCTTCAAACATACCCATTTTTGGTTTCCGAGATAATGTTCTCGACTTCCACACATACTTCAAGGCTCCCAGGATTTTCGCCCCCTCCCCCACCCTATGATTCACTTCCGCTTCCATGGTTCCATTTGCTGCCAGATCCACTCCCAGATATCTAAAACACTTTAATTCCTCCAGTTTTTCTCCATTCAAACTTACCTCCCAATTGACTTGACCCTCAACGCTACTGTACCTAATAACCTTGCTCTTATTCACATTTACTCTTAACTTTCTTCTTTCACACACTTTACCAAAGTCACCAGCTTCAGCAGTTTTTCCCATGAATCAGCCACCAGCGCTGTATCATCAGCGAACAACAACTGACTTACTTTCCAAGCTCTCTCATTCACAACAGACTGAATACTTGCACCTCTTTCCAAAACTCTTGCATTCACCTCCCTAACAACCCCATCCATAAACAAATTAAACAACCTTGGAGACATCACACACCCCTGCCGCAAACCTCCATTCACTGAGAACCAATCACTTTCCTCTCTTCCTACACGTACACATGCCTTACATCCTCGATAAAAACTTTTCACTGCTTCTAACAACTTGCCTTCCACACCATATATTCTTAATACCTTCCACAGAGCATCTCTATCAACTCTATCATATGCCTTCTCCAGATCCACAAATGCTACATACAAATCCATTTGCTTTTCTAAGTATTTCTCACATACATTCTCCAAAGCAAACACCTAATCCACACATCCTCTACCACTTCTGAAACCACACTGCTCTTCCCCAGTCTGATGGTCTGTACATGCCTTCACCATCTCAATCAATGCCCTCCCATATAATGTTCCAGGAATACTCAACAAACTTATACCTCTGTAATTTGAGCACTCACTCTTATCCCCTTTGCCTTTTTACAATGGCACTATGCACGCATTCCGCCAATACTCAGGCACCTCACCATCTCACCATGAGTCATACATACATTAAATAACCTTACCAACCAGTCAAAAATACAGTCACCCCCTTTTTTAAAGGATTCCACTGCAATACCTTGCTACCTTGCCGGCTTTCATCTTCCGCAAAGCTTTTACTACCTCTTTTTTTGTTTACCAAATCATTTTCCCTAACCTTCTCGCTTTGCACACCACCTCGACCAAAACACCCTATATCTGCCACTCTATCATCAAAAACATTCAACAAACCTTCAAAATACTCACTCTACCTCCTTCTCACATCAGCACTACTTGCTATCATATCCCCATTAGCGCCCTTCACTGAAGTTCCCATTTGCTCCCTTGTCTTACGCACTTTATTACCTCCTTCTAGAACATCTTTTTATTCTCCCTAAAATTTAATGATACTCTCTCACCCCAACTCTCATTTAGCCCCCTTTTCACCTCTTGCATCTTTCTCTTGACCTCCTGTCTCTTTCTTTTATACATCTCCCACTCAATTGCATTTTTCCCCTGCAAAAATCGTCCAAATGCCTCTATCTTCTCCTTCACTAATAATCTTACTTCTTCATCCCACCACTCACTACCCTTTTTAATCAACACACCTCCCACGCTTCTCATGCCACAAGCATCTTTTGAGCACTCCATCACTGCTTCCCTAAATACATCCCATTCCTCCCCCACTCCCCTTACTTCCATTGTTCTCACCTTTTTCCATTCTGTACTCAGTCTCTCCTGGTACTTCCTCGCACAAGTCTCCTTCCCAAGCACACTTACTCTCACCACCCTCTTCACCACAACATTCACTCTTCTTTTTTGAAAACCCATTCAAATGATTTGGTATACAGAGAAGACGTAGTAAAAGCTTTGCGGAAGATTAAAGCCGGCAAGGCAGCAGGTTTGGATGGTATTGCAGTGGAATCCTTTAAAAATGGGGGTGACTGTATTATTGACTGGTTGGTAAGGTTATTTAATGTATGTATGACTCATGGTGAGGTGCCTGAGGATTGGCGGAATGCGTGCGTAGTGCCATTGTACAAAGGCAAAGGGGATAAGAGTGAGTGCTCAAATTATAGAGGTATAAGTTTGTTGAGTATTCCTGGTAAATTATTTGGGAGGGTATTGATTGAGAGAGTGAAGGCATGTACAGAGCATCAGATTGGGGAAGAGCAGTGTGGTTTCAGAAGTGGTAGAGGATGTGTGGATCAGGTGTTTGCTTTGAAGAATGTATGTGAGAAATACTTAGAAATGCAAATGGATTTGTATGTAGCATTTATGGATCTGGAGAAGGCATATGATAGAGTTGATAGAGATGCTCTGTGAAAGGTTTTAAGAATGTATGGTGCGAGAGGCAAGTTGTTAGAAGCAGTGAAAAGTTTTTATCGAGGGTGTAAGGCATGTGTACGTGTAGGAAGAGAGGAAAGTGATTGGTTCTCAGTGAATGTAGGTTTGCGGCAGGGGTGTGTGATGTCTCCATGGTTGTTTGATTTATTTATGGATGGGGTTGTTAGGGAGGTGAATGCAAGAGTTTTGGAAAAAGGGGCAAGTATGAAGTCTGTTGGGGATGAGAGAGCTTGGGATGTGAGTCAGTTGTTGTTCGCTGATGATACAGCACTAGTGGCTGATTCATGTGAGAAACTGCAGAAGCTGGTGACTGAGTTTGGTAAAGTGTGTGAAAGAAGAAAGTAAAGAGTAAATGTGAATAAGAGCAAGGTAATTAGGTACAGTAGGGTTGAGGGTCAAGTCAATTGGGAGGTAAGTTTGAATGGAGAAAAACTGGAGGAAGTAAAGTGTTTTAGATATCTGGGAGTGGATCTGGCAGCGGATGGAACCATTTAAGCGTCAGTGGATCATAGGTGGGGTAGGGGGTGAAAATCCTGGGAGCCTTGAATAATGTGTGGAAGTCGAGAACATTATCTCGGAAAGCAAAAATGGGTATGTTTGAAGGAATAGTGGTTCCAACAATGTTGTATGGTTGCGAGGCGTGGGCTATGGATAGAGTTGTGTGCAGGAGGATGGATGTGCTGGATATGAGATGTTTGAGGACAATATGTGGTGGGAGGTGGTTTGATCGAATAAGTAACGTAAGGGTAAGAGAGATGTATGGAAATAAAAAGAGCGTGGTTGAGAGAGCAGAAGAGGGTGTTTTGAAATAGTTTGGGCACATGGAGAGAATGAGTGAGGAAAGATTGACCAAGAGGATATATGTGTCGGAGGTGGAGGGAACGAGGAGAAGTGGGAGACCAAATTGGAGGTGGAAAGATGGAGTGAAAAAGATTTTGTGTGATCGGGGCCTGAACATGCAGGAGGGTGAAAGGAGGGCAAGGAATAGAGTGAATTGGATCGATGGGGTATACCGGGGTTGACGTGCTGTCAGTGGATTGAATCAGGGCATGTGAAACGTCTGGGGTAAACCATGGAAAGCTCTGTAGGTATGTATATTTGCGTGTGTGGACGTATGTATATACATGTGTATGGGGGTGGGTTGGGCCATTTCTTTCGTCTGTTTCCTTGCGCTACCTCGCAAACGCGGGAGACAGCGACAAAGCGAAAAAAAAATAATTATATATATATGTATATATATATATATATATATATATATATATATATATATATATATATATATATATATATATATATATATATATATATATATATATATATAAATATATATATGCATATGGGGTGTTCAGTGTTGTAAATGGAAATGGAAAAAACATTGTAGATTTGTGTAGTGAAAAAGGACTGGTGATTGGTAATACGTGTTTTAAAAAGAGATACTCATAAATATTCGTATAGAAGTAGGAGAGATGATCAGATAACGTTATTTTGTTATGTCTTAATTAATAGGTGCGTGAGAGAGAGAGTTTTGGCTGCTAATATGCTGAGTGTTGCAACTGGAGATATGTCTGATTATTATCTTGTGGAGGTGAAGGTGAGGATTTGTAGATGTTTTTAAGAAAAGAAGAGAGAATGTGGGAGTGAAGAGAGTGGTTAGAGTAAGTAAGCTTGAGAAGGGAACTTGTATGAGGAAGTACCAGGAGAGACTGAGTGCACAATGGATAAAGGTGAGCAAAGTACGTAAGGAGAGTGGTGGAGAAATGGGATGTATTTTGGGAAGCAGTGATGGCATATGCAAAAGATGCTGATAGCATGAGAAGCGTGGGATATGGGCAGATCAGAAAGGGCAGTCAGTGGTTGGATTAAGATGTAAGGGTATTAGTGAAAGAGAAGAGAGTCATTTGGACAAATTTTGCAAGGAATTTGTGCAAATGACTCGGAGATGTATAAGAGAAAGAGGCAGGAGGCCAAGAGAGAGGTGCATGAGGTGAAAAAGAGTGCAAATGAAAGTTAAGGTGAGAGAGTATCATTGAAATATAGGTAGAATAAAAAAAATGGTTTGGAAGGAGGTAGAGAATGTGCGTAAGACAAGAAAACAATTGGGAATATCGGTGAAAGGGGCTAATGGGGAGGTGATAACAAGTAGTAGTGATGTGAGAAGGAGATGGAGTGAGTAATTTGAAGGTTTGTTGAATGTGTTTCATGATAGAGTGGCAGATATAGTGTGTTTTGGTCGAGGTGGTGTGCGAAGTGAGAGGGTTAAGGAGAATAATTTGGTAAACAGAGAAGTAGTAAGAACTTTGCGGAAGATGAAACCCGGCAAAGCAGCGGATTTTGAAGGTATTGCATTGGAATTTATCAAAAAAAGGGGATGTCTGAGTTGTTGACTGGTTGGTAAGGATATTTCATGCATATATGACTCATGGTGAATGCTCAAATTACAGAGGTGTAAGTTTGATGAGTATTCCCGGAAAATTATATTGGAGGGTATTGATTGAGAAGGTAAAAGCATGTACAGAGATTCAGATTGGGGAAGAGCAGTTTGGTTTTAGAAGTGGTAAAGGATGAGTGGATCAGGTGTTTGCTTTGAAGCATATATGTTAGAAATACTTAGAAAAGAAAATGGATATCCATATAGCATTTATGGATCTGGAGAAGGCATGTGACAGAGTTGATAGAGATGCTCTGTGAAAGGTATTCAAAATATATTGTGTGGCAGACAAGCTCCTACAAGCAGTAAAAAGTTTTTATCAAGGATGTAAGGTATGTGTGAGAGTAGGAAGAGAGGAAAGTGATTGGTTCTCAGTCAATGTTGGTTTGCGGCAGGGATGCGCAATGTCTCCCTGGTTGTTTAATTTGTTTATGGATGTGGTTGTTAGGGAGGTGAATGCAAGAGTTTTAGAGAGAGGCCAAGTATGCAGTATGTTGTGGATGAGAGAGCATAGGAAGTGAGTCAGTTGTTGTTTGCTTATGATACAGCGCTAGTAGCTGATTCGTGTGAGAAACTGCAGAAGCTGGTGACTGAGTTTGGTAAAGATTTTGAAAGAAGAAAGCTGAGAGTAAATGTGAATAAGAGCAAGGTTAGTAGGTACAGTAGAGTTGAAGGACAAGTCAACTGGGAGGCAAGTTTGAGTGGAGAAAATCTGAAGTAAGTGAACTGTTTTAGATACCTGAAAGTGGACTTGGCAGTGGATGGAACCATGGAAGAGGAAGTGAGTCACAGGGTGGGGGAGGGGGCGAATGTTCTGGAGGCGGTGAAAAATGTGTAGAAGGCGAGAACATTATCTCGGAAAGGAAAAAAGGGTATGTTTGAAGGAATAGTGGCTCCTACAACGTTATATGGTTGCGAGGCATGTACTCTAGGTAGAGTTGTGCGGAGGAGGGTGCATGTGTTGGAAATGACATGTTTGAGAACAATGTTTGGTGTGAGATGGGTTGATCGAGTAAGTAATGAAAGTGTAAGAGAGATGTGCGGTAAGAAAATGAGTGTTGCTGAAAAAACAAACGAGGGTGTTTTGAAATGTTTTGGTAACAGGGAGAGAATGAGTGAGGAAAGATTGACAACGGGGATATATATATGTCAGAGGTGGAGGGAACGAGTAATAGTGGGAGATGAAATTTTAGATGGAAAGATAAAGTGAAAAAGATTTTGAGCGATTGGGGACTGAACATGTAGAGGGGTGAAAGTTGTTCAAGGATTAGATTGAATTGGAATGATTTAGTATACCGGGTTGACGTACAGTCAATGGATTGAACCAGAGCATGTGAAGAGTTTGGCGTAAGCCTTGGAAAATTTTGTGGTGCCTGGAAGTGGAAAGGGAGCTATGGTTTCGGTGCATTATGCATGACAGATAGAGACTAAATAGAGACAGATAGAGTGTGAACGAATGTTTCCCGTATTCTTCCTCATTTCATATGTGGTGGGGTGGCGACGAAAATGAATAAAGGCAGCAAGTGTGAATTAAACATATGTGTATATATTTATATGTCTGTGTGTGTATATATATGAATTCGTTGAGATGTATAGGTATGTATATGTGCCCACCCACATGTGTATGCGGGTGGGCTAGCCCACGTGCTTTCGTCAGTTTCCTTGCGCTGCCTCGCTAACGCAGGAGACAACGATAAAGTATAATGGAATAGAATGTAATATATATATATATATATATATATATATATATATATATATATATATATATATATATATATATATATATATATGTATTCTTTCTTTCTTTCAAACTATTCGCCATTTCCCGCGTTAGCGAGGTAGCGTTAAGAACAGAGAACTGGGCCTTTGAGGGAATATCCTCACTTGGCCGCCTTCTCTGTTCCTTTTTTTAGAAAATTAAAAAAAAATAATGAGAGGGGAGGATTTCCAGCCCCCCGCTCCCTCCCCTTTTAGTCGCCTTCTACGACACGCAGGGAATACGTGGAAAGTATTCTTTCTCCCCTATCCCGAGGGATATATATATATATATATATATATATATATATATATATATATATATATATATATATATATATATATATATATATATATATAAATGGTATGTACATATATGTATATATATATATATATATATATATATATATATATATATATATATATATATATATATATATATATATATATATATATATATATATAAATGGTATGTACATATATGTATATATATATATATATATATATATATATATATATATATATATATATATATATATATATATATATATATATATATATATATATATATATATATATATATATATATATATATATATATATATATATATATATATATATATATATATATATATATAAATATATATGTGGAAGGTATTAAGAATATATGGTGTGGGAGGCAAGTTGTTAGAAGCAGCGAAAAGTTTTTATCGAGGATGTAAGGCATGTGTACGTGTAGGAAGAGAGGAATGTGATTGGTTCTCAGTAAATGTAGGTTTGCGGCAGGGGTGTCTGATGTCTCCATGGTTGTTTAATTTGTTTATGGATGGGGTTGTTAGGGAGGTGAATGCAAGAGTTTTGGAAAGAGGGGCAAGTATGAAGTCTGTTGGGGATGAGAGAGCTTGGGAAGTGAGTCAGTTGTTGTTCGCTGATGATACAGCGCTGGTGGCTGATTCATGTGAGAAACTGCAGAAGCTGGTGACTGAGTTTGGTAAAGTGTGTGGAAGAAGAAAGTTAAGAGTAAATGTGAATAAGAGCAAGGTTATTAGGTACAGTAGGGTTGAGGGTCAAGTCAATTGGGAGGTGAGTTTGAATGGAGAAAAACTGGAGGAAGTGAAGTGTTTTAGATATCTGGGAGTGGATCTGGCAGTGGATGGAACCATGGAAGCGGAAGTGGATCATAGGGTGGGGGAGGGGCCAAAATTCTGGGGGCCTTGAAGAATGTGTGGAAGTCGAGAACATTATCTCGGAAAGCAAAAATGGGTATGTTTGAAGGAATAGTGGTTCAAACAATGTTGTATGGTTGCGATGCGTGGGCTATGGATAGAGTTGTGCGCAGGAGGATGGATGTGCTGGAAATGAGATGTTTCAGGACAATGTGTGGTGTGAGGTGGTTTGATCGATTGAGTAACGTAAGGGTAAGAGAGATGTGTGGAAATAAAAAGAGCGTGGTTGAGAGAGCAGAAGAGGGTGTTTTGAAGTGGTTTGGGCACATGGAGAGAATGAGTGAGGAAAGATTGACCAAGAGGATATATGTGTCGGAGGTGGAGGGAACGAGGAGAAGAGGGAGACCAAATTGGAGGTGGAAAGATGGAGTGGAAAAGATTTTGTGTGATCGGGGCCTGAACATGCAGGAGGGTGAAAGGAGGGCAAGGAATAGAGTGAATTGGAGCGATGTGGTATACCGGGGTTGACGTGCTGTCAGTGGATTGAATCAAGGCATGTGAAGCGTCTGGGGTAAACCATGGAAAGCTGTGTAGGTATGTATATTTGCGTGTGTGGACGTATGTATATACATGTGTATGGGGGGGGGTTGGGCCATTTCTTTCGTCTGTTTGCTTGCGCTACCTCGCAAACGCGGGAGACAGCGACAAAGTATAAAAAAAAAGAAAAAAAATATATATATATGTATCCCTGGGGATAAGGGAGAAAGAATACTTCCCATGCATTCCTTCCGTGTCGTAGAAGGCGACTAAAGGGAACGGGAGCGGGGAGCCAGAAACCCTCCCCTCCTTGTATCTTAACTTTCCAAAAGGGGAAACAGAAGGAGTCACGCGGGGAGTTCTCATCCTCCTCAGAGTCTCAGATTGGGGTGTCTAAATGTGTGTGGATGTAACCAAGATGAGAAAAAAGAAGAGATTGTTAGTATGTTTGAGGAAAGGAACCTGGATGTTTTAGCTCTGAGCGAAATGAAGCTCAAGGGTAAAGGGGAAGAGTGGTTTGGGAATGTTTTGTGAGTAAAGTCAGGGGTTAGTGAAAGGACAAGAGCAAGGGAAGGAGTAGCACTACTCCTGAAACAGGAGTTGTGGGAGTATATGATAGAGTGTGAGAAAGTAAATTCTAGACTGATATGGGTAAAACTGAAAGCTGATGGAGAGAGATGGATGATTATTGGTGCATATGCACCTGGGAATGAGAAGAAAGATCATGAGAGGGAATTGTTTTTGGAAGCAGCTGAATGAGTGTGTTTTGATGCACAAGACCGGGTTATAGTGATGGATGATTTGAACGCAAAGGTGAGTAATGTGGTAGTTAAGGGAATAATTGGTATACATGGGGTGTTCAGTGTTGTAAATGGAAATGGTGAAGAGCTTGTAGGTTTATGTGCTGAAAAAGGACTGGTGATTGGGAATACCTGGTTTAAAAAGCGAGATATATATAAGTATACGTATGTAGGTTAGAGAGAAGGCCAGAGAGCGTTACTGGATTACGTGTTAATTGATAGGAGCGCGAAAGAGAGACTTTTGGATGTTAATATGCTGGGAGGTGCAACTGGAGGGATGTTTGATCATTATCTTCTGGAGGCGAAGGTGAAGATTTGTAGGGGTTTCAGAAAAGAAGAGAGAATGATTGGGTGAAGAGAGTGGTTAGAGTATGTGAGCTTGGGAAGGAGACATGTGTGAGGAAGTACCAGGAGAGAGTGAGTACAGAATGGAAAAAGGTGAGAACAAAGGAGGTATGGGGAGTGGGAGGGAGGAATGGGATGTATTTAGGGAAGCAGTGATGTTTTGCGCAAAAGATGCCTGTGGCGTGAGAAGCGTGGGAGGTGGGTTGATAGAAACGGTAGTGAGTGGTGGGATGAAGAAGTAAGATTATTAGTGAAAGAGAAAAGAGAGGCTTTTGGACGATTTTTGCAGGGAAAAAATGCAAATGAGTGGGAGATGTATAAAAGAAAGAGGCAGGAAGTCAAGAGAAAGGTGCAAGAGGTGAAAAAGAGGGTAAATGAGAGTTGCGGTGAGAGAGTATCATTAAATTTTAGGGAGGATAAAAAGATATTTTGGAAGGAGGTAAATAAAGTGCGTAAGACAACGGAGCAAATGGGAACTTCGGTGAAGGGGGCAAATGGGGAGGTGATAGCAAGTAGTGGTGATGTGAGAAGGAGATGGAGTGAGTGTTTTGAAGGTTTGTTGAATGTGTTTGATGATAGAGTAGCAGATTTAGGGTGTTTTGGTCGAAGTGGTTTGCAAAGTGAGTAGGTCAAGGAAAATGATTTGGTAAACAGAGAAGAGGTAGTAAAAGCTTTGCGGAAATGAAAGCCGGAAAGGCAGCAGGTTTGGATGGTATTGCAGTGGAATTTATTAACAAAGGGGGTGACTGTATTGTTGACAGGTTGGTAAGGTTATTTAATGTATGTATGATACATGGTGAGATGCCTGAGGATTGGCGGAATCCTTGCATAGTGCCATTGTACAAAGGCAAAGGGGGTAAAGTGAGTGCTCAAATTACAGAGGTATAAGTTAGTAGAGTATTCCTGGTAAATTATATGGGAGGGTATTGATTGAGAGGGTGAAGGTATGTACAGAGCATCAGATTGGGGAAGAGCAGTGTGGTTTCAGAAGTGGTAAAGGATGTGTGGATCAGGTGTTTGCTTTGAAGAATGTATGTGAGAAATACTTAGAAAAGAGAATGGATTTGTATGTAACATTTATGGATCTGGAGAGGGTATATGATAGAGTTGATAGAGATGCTGTGTGGAAGGTACTAAGAATATATGGTGTGGGAGGCAAGTTGTTAGAAGCAGTGAAAACTTTTTATGGAGTATGTCAGGCATATGTACGTTTAGGAAGAGAGGAAAGTGATTCGTTCTCAGTGAATGTAGGTTTACGGCAGGGGTTTCTGATGTCTCCATTGTTGTTTAATTTGTTTATAAATGGGGTTGTTAGGGAGGTGAATGCAAGAGTTTTGGAAAGAGTGGAAAGTATGCAGTCTGTTGGGGATGAGAGAGCTTGGGAAGTGAGTCAGTTGTTGTTCGGTGATGATACAGCGCTGGTGGCTGATTCATGTAAGAAACTGCATAAGCTGGTGACTGAGTTTGGTAAAGCGTGTGAAAGAAGAAAGTTAAGAGTAAATGTGAATAAGAGCAAGGTTATTAGGTACAGTAGGGTTGAGGGTTAAGTGAATTGAGAGGTCAGTTTGAATGGAGAAAAACTGGAGGAAGTAAAGTGTTTTAGATATCTGGGAGTGGATCTGTCACCGGATGAAACCATGTAAGCGGAAGTGAATCAATGGGTGGGGGAGGGGTCGAAAATCATAAGAGCCTTGAAGAATGTTTGGAAGTCGAAAACATTATCTCGGAAAGCAAAAATGGCTATGTTTGAAGGAATAGTGGTTCCATCAATGTTGTATGGTTGCGAGGCGTGGGCTATGGATAGAGTTGTGCGTAGGAGGGTGGATGTGCTGGAAATGAGATGTTTGAGGACAATATGTGGTGTGAGGTGGTTTGATCGAGTAAGTAATGTAAGGGTAAAAGAGATGTGTGGAAACAAAAAGAGCGTGGTTGAGAGAGCAGAAGAGGGTGTTTTGAAATGGTTTAGGCACATGAAGAGAATGAATAAGGAAAGATTGACCAAGAGGATTTATATGTCGGAGGTGGAGGAATCGAGGAGAAGTGGGAGACCAAACTGGAGGTGGAAAGATGGAGTGAAAAAGATTTTGTGTGATCGGGGCCTGAACATGCAGGAGGGTGAAAGGCGGGCAAGGAATAGAGTGAATTGGATCGGTATGGTATACCGGGGTCGACTGCTGTCAATGGATTGAATCAGGGCATGTAAGCGTCTGGGGTAAACCATGGAAAGCTGTGTGGAGCCTGGATGTGGAAAGGGAGCTAAGGTTTCGGTGCATTATTACATGACAGCTAGAGACTGAGTGTGAACGAATGGGGCCTTTGTTGTCTTTTCCTAGCGCTACCTCGCACATATGAGGGGGCAGAGGTATGTTATTCCATGTGTGGCGAGGTGGCGATGGGAATGAATAAAGGCAGACAGTATGAATCATATACATGTGTATATATGTATATGTCTGTGTGTGTATATATATATGTGTACATTGAGATGTATAGGTATGTATTTTTGTGTGTATGGACGTGTATGTATATACCTGTGTATGGGGGTGGGTTTGGCCATTTTGTTCGTGTGTTTCCTTGCGCTACCTCGCAAACGCGGGAGACAGCGACTAAGCAGAATAATAATAATAATAAATATATATATGTATATATATATATATATACATTTATATATATATATATATATATATATTTTTTTTTTTTTTTTTTTTTTATACTTTGTCGCTGTCTCCCGCGTTTGCGAGGTAGCGCAAGGAAACAGACGAAAGAAATGGCCCAACCCCCCCCATACACATGTACATACACACGTCCACACACGGAAATATACATACCTACACAGCTTTCCATGGTTTACCCCGGACGCTTCACATGCCTTGATTCAATCCACTGACAGCACGTCAACCCCTGTATACCACATCGCTCCAATTCACTCTATTCCTTGCCCTCCTTTCACCCTCCTGCATGTTCAGGCCCCGATCACACAAAATCCTTTTCACTCCATCTTTCCACCTCCAATTTGGTCTCCCTCTTCTCCTCGTTCCCTCCACCTCCGACACATATATCCTCTTGGTCAATCTTTCCTCACTCATTCTCTCCATGTGCCCAAACCATTTCAAAACACCCTCTTCTGCTCTCTCAACCACGCTCTTTTTATTTCCACACATCTCTCTTACCCTTACGTTACTTACTCGATCAAACCACCTCACACAACACATTGTCCTCAAACATCTCATTTCCAGCACATCCATCCTCCTGCGCACAACTCTATCCATAGCCCACGCCTCGCAACCATACAACATTGTTGGAACTACTATTCCTTCAAACATACCCATTTTTGCTTTCCGGGATAATGTTCTCGACTTCCACACATTTTTCAAGGCTCCCAAAATTTTCGCCCCCTCCCCCACCCTATGATCCACTTCCGCTTCCATGGTTCCATCCGCTGACAGATCCACTCCCAGATATCTAAAACACTTCACTTCCTCCAGTTTTTCACCATTCAAACTCACCTCCCAATTGACTTGACCCTCAACCCTACTGTACCTAATAACCTTGCTCTTATTCACATTTACTCTTAACTTTCTTCTTCCACACACTTTATGTATATATATATATATATATATATATATATATATATATATATATATATATATATATATATATATATATATATATATATATATATATATATATATGTATATATATATATATATTCATATATTTAACGTTCTAAAAGAGGAAACAGAAGGTGTCACGCGGGGAGTACTCATCCTCCTCGAAGGCTCAGACTGGGGTGTCTAAATATGTGTTAATGAAAGCAAGATGAGAAAAAAGGAGAGATAGGTAGTATGTATGAGGAAAGGAACCTGGATGTTTTGGCTCTGAATAAAACGAAGCTCAAGGGTAAAGGGGAAGAGTGGTTTGGAAATGTCTTGGGGGTAAAGTCAGGGTTGAGTGAGAGGACACGAGAAAGGGAAGGAGTATCACTACTCCTGAAACAGGAGTGGTGGGAGTATGTTATAGAATGTAACAAAATAAACTCTAGATTGATGTGGGTACAACTGAAAGTCGATGGAGAGAGATGGGTGATTATTGGTGCATATGCACCTGGGCATGAGAAGAAAGATCAAGGGTAAAGGGGAAGAGTGGTTTGTAAATGTCTTGGGAGTAAAGTCAGGGTTTAGTGAGAGGGAAGGAGTATCACTACTCCTGAAACAGGAGTGGTGGGAGTATGTGATATAGCGTAACAAAGTAAACTCTAGATTGATATGGGTACAACTGAAAGTGGATGGAGAGAGATGGGTGATTATTGGTTCATATGCACCTGGGCATGAGAAGAAAAATCATGAGAGGCAAATGTTTTGGGAGCAACTGAGTGAGTGTGTTAGTAATTTTGATGCACGAGTCCTGGTTACAGTGATGGGTGTTTTCAACGGAAAGGTAAGTAGTGTGGCAGTTGAGGGAATAAATGGTGTACATAGGGTGTTCAGTGTTGTAAGTGGAAATGGAGAAGAGCTTATAGATTTATGTGCTGAAAAAGGACTAGTGATTGGGAATACCTGGTTTAAAAAGAGAGATATAGATAAGTATACATATGTAAATAGGAGAGATGGCTCGAGAGCGTTATTGGATTACGTTTTAATTGATAGGCGCGCAAAAGAAAGACTTTTGGATGTTAATGTGCTTAGAGGTGCAACTGGAGGGATGTATGATCATTATCTTGTGGAGGCAAAGGTGAAGATTTGTAGAATTTTTCTGAAAAGAAGAAAGAATGTTACGGTGAAGAGAGTGGTGAGAGTAAGTGAGCTTGGAAAGGAGACTTGTGTGAGGAAGTACCAGGAGAGCCTGAGTACAGAATGGAAAAGGTGAAAACAAAGGAGGTAAGGGGAGTGGGGGAGGATTGGCATGTATTCAGGGAAGTAGTGAAGGGTTGCGCAAAAGATGCTTGTGGCATAAGAAACGTGGGAGGTGGGCAGATTTGAAAGGGTAGTGGGTGGTGGGATGAAGAAGTAAGATTATTAGTGAAAGAGAAGAGAAAGGCATTTGGACGATTTTTTCAGAGAAATAATGCAAATGAGTGGGAGATGTATAAAAGATAAAGGCAGGAGGTCAAGTGGAAGGTGAAGAGGTGAAAAAGAGGGCAAATTAGCGTTGGGGTGAGAGAGTATCATTGAATTTTAGGGAAAATAAAAAGATGTTTTGGAAGGAGGTAAAAAAAATGCGTAAGAGAAGGGAAAAATGGGAACTTCAGTGAAAGGGGCTAATGGGCAAGTGATAACAGGTAGCGGAGATGTGAGAAGGAGATGGAGTGAGTATTTTGAAGGTTTGTTGAATGTGTTTGATGACAGAGTGGCAGATATAGAGTGTTTTGGTCGAGGTGGTGTGCATAGTGAGAGGGTTAGGGAAAATGATTTTGTAAACAGAGAAGAGGTAGTACAAGATTTGCGGAAGATGAAAGCCGACAAGGCAGCGGGTTTGGATGGTATTGCAGTGAAATTTATTAAAAAAGAGGGTGAGTGTATTGTTGTCTTGTTGGTAAGGTTATTTAATGTATATATGACTCATGGTGAGGTGCCTGAGGATTGACAGGATGCTTGCATAGTGCCATTGTACAAAGACAAAGGGGATAAAAGTGAGTGCTCAAATTACAGAGGTATAAGTTTGTTGAGTATTCCTGGTAAATTATATGGGAGGGTATTGATTGAGAGGGTGAAGGCACGTATAAAGCATCAGATTGGGGAAGAGCAGTGTGGTTTCAGAAGTGGTAGAGGATGTGTGGATCAGGTGTTTGCTTTGAAGAATGTATGAGAGAAATACTTAGAAAAACAAATGGATTTGTACGTAGCATGGATGGATCTGGAGAAGGCATATGATAGAGTTGATAGAGGTTCTCTGGAAGGTATTAAGAATATAGGGTGTGGGAGGCAAGTTGTTAAAAGCAGAAAAAAGTTTTTATCAATGTTGTAATTCATGTGTACGTGTAGGAAGAGAGGAAAGTGATTGGTTCTCAGAGAATGTAAGTTTGAGGCAGGGGTGTGTGGTGTCTACATTGTTGTTTAATTTGTTTATGGACTGTGTTGTTAGGAAGGTGAATGGAAGAGTTTTGGAAAGAGAGGCAATTATGCAGTGTTGTAATGAGAGATCTTGGGAAGTGAGTCAGTTGTTGTTCGTGATTATATAGCGCTGGTGGCTGATTCGTGTGACAAGCTGCAGAAGCTGGTGACTGAGTTTGGTAAAGTTTGCGTAACAAGAAAGGTGAAAGTAAATGTGAATAAGAACAAGGTTATTAGGTACAGCATGGGTTGAGGGACAAGTTAATTGGAAGGTAAGTTTGAATGGAGAAAAACTGGAGGAAGTGAAGTGTTTTAGATATTTGGGATAGGATTTGGCAGCGGATGGAACCATGGAAGCGGAAGTGAATCATAGGGTGGCGGAGGAGGCGAAAGTTCTGGGAGCGTTGAAGAATGTGTGGAAGTCGAGAACACTATCTTGGAAAGCAAAAATGGGTATGTTTGAAGTAATGGTGGTTCCAACAATGTTATATGGTTGCGAGGCGTGGGCTATGGATAGAGTTGTGCGGAGGAGGGTGGATGTGCTGGAAATGAGATGTTTGAAGACAGTATATGGTGTGAGGTGGTTTGATCGAGTAAGTAATGAAAAGGTAAGGGAGATGTTTGGTAATAAAAAGAGTGTGGTTGAGAGAGCAGAAGAGGGTGTTTTGAAATGGTTTGGTCACATGGAGAGAATAAGTGAGGAAATATTGACAATGAGATATATGTGTCAGAGGTGGAGGGAACGAGGAAAAGTGGTAGACCAAATTGGAGCTGGAAAGATGTAGTGAAAAAGATTTAAAGTGATCCGGGACTGAACATGCAGGAGGGCGAAAGGCTTGCAAGGAATAGAGTGAATTAGAACGATGTGGTATACCGGGGTCAACATGCTCTCAGTGGATTGAAAAAGTGCATGTAAAGTGTCTGGGGTAAACCATGGAAAGTTCTGTGGAGCCTTGATGTGGAAAGGGAGCTGTAGTCTCGGTGCATTATTACATGACAGCTATGGACTGAATGTGAACGAATGTGGCCTTTGTTGTCTTTTCCTGGCGCTACCTCGCGCACGTGAGGGAGGAGTGGGTTGTTATTTCATACGTGGCGGGTTGGTGATTGGAATGAAAAAGGCAGACATAATGAATTATGTACATGTGTATATATGTGTATGTCTGTGTATGTATATATATGTATGCGTTGAGATATATAGATATATATATGTGCATGTATGGACGTGAATGTATATACATGTGTATGTGGGTGGGTTGGGATATTCTTTTGTCCGTATGCTTGGGCTACCTCGCTTATGCGAGAGACAGCGACAAAGCAAAATAAATGAATAGATAAATATATAAGGAACAGAGAATTGGGCCAGGTGAGGGTATTCCCTCAAAGGCCCAGTCCTCTGTTCTTAACGCTACCTCGCTAATGCGGGAAATGGCGAATAGTTTGAAAGAAAGAAAAATATATATATATATATATATATATATATATATATATATATATATATATATATATATATATATATATATATATATATATATATATATGTATATACATATCTTTATATATATATATATATATACATATATATATATATATATATATATATATATATATATATATATATATATATATATATATATATATATATATATATATAAATATATATATATATATATATATATATATATATATATATATATATATATATGGATTTGTATGTAGCATTTATGGATCTGGAGAAGTCATATGATAGAGTGATAGAGATACTCTGTGGAAGGTATTAAGAATATATGGTGTGGGAGGCAAGTTGTTAGAAGCAGTGAAAAGTTTTTATCGATGATGTAAGGCATGTGCACGTGTAGGAAGAGAGGAAAGTGATTGGTTCTCAGTGAAGGTAGGTTTGCGGCAGGGGTGTTTGATGTCTCCATGGTTGTTTAATTTGTTTATGGATGGGGTTGTTAGGGAGGTAAATGCAAGAGTTTTGGAAAGAGGAGCAAGTATGAAGTCTGTTGTGAATGAGAGAGCTTGGGAAGTGAGTCAGTTGTTGTTCGCTGATGATACAGCGCTGGTGGCTGATTCATGTGAGAAACTGCAGAAGCTGGTGACTGAGTTTGGTAAAGTGTGTGTAGAAGAAAGTTAAGAGTAAATGTGAATAAGAGCAAGGTTATTAGGTACAGTAGGGTTGAGGGTCAAGTCAATTGGGAGGTAAGTTTGAATGGAGAAAAACTGGAGGAAGTAAAGTGTTTTAGATATCTGGGAGTGGATCTGGCAGCGGATGGAACCATGGAAGCGGAAGTGGATCATAGGGTGGGGGAGGGGGCGAAAATCCTGGGAGCCTTGAAGAATGTGTGGAAGTCGAGAACATTATCTGGGAAAGCAAAAATGGGTATGTTTGAAGGAATAGTGGTTCCAACAATGTTGTATGGTTGCGAGGCGTGGGCTATGGATAGAGTTGTGCGCAGGAGCATAGATGTGCTGGAAATGAGATGTTTGAGGACAATGTGTGGTGTGAGGTGGTTTGATCGAGTAAGTAACGTAAGGGTAAGAGAGATGTGTGGAAATAAAAAGAGCGTGGTTGAGAGAGCAGAAGAGGGTGTTTTGAAATGGTTTGGGCACATGGAGAGAATGAGTGAGGAAAGATTGACCAAGAGGATATATGTGTCGGAGGTGGAGGGAACGAGAAGTGGGTGACCAAATTGGAGGTGGAAAGATGGAGTGAAAAAGATTTTGTGTGATCGGGGCCTGAACATGCAGGAGGGTGAAAGGAGGGCAAGGATTAGAGTGAAATGGATCGATGTGGTATACCGGGGTTGACGTGCTGTCAGTGGATTGAATCGGGGCATGTGAAGCGTCTGGGGTAAACCATGGAAAGCTGTGTAGGTATGTATATTTGCGTGTGTGGACGTATGTATATACATGTGTATCTGGGTGGGTTTGGCCATTTCTTACGTCTGTTTCCTTGCGCTACCTCGCAAACGCGGGAGACAGCGGCAAAAAAGAAAAAAAAAAAAATATATATATATATATATATATATATATATATATATATATATATATATATATATATATATATATATATATATATATATATATATATATATATATATATATATTGTTCATACTACTTGCCATTTCCCGCGTCAGCGAGGTAGCGTTAAGAAGAGAGGGCTGAGCCTTTGAGGGAATATCCTCACTTGGCCCCCTTTTCTGTTCCTTCTTTTGGAAAATTAAAAAAAAGAGGGGAGGATTTCCTGCTCCCCGCATCCTTCCCTTTTATTAGCCTTCTACGACACGCAGGGAATACGTGGGAAGTATTGTTTCTCCCCTATTCCTAGGGATAAGTTCCCAAGTGCACTTTCGTGTAATAATCACATCATCAGGGGAGACACAAGAGAGAAATATAACAGTCAGTTGATATACATCGAAGACACGAAGCTAGGACGCCATTTGGTAAGCATGTGATTGTCCAAAACATACAACGAGCGTTCATAAACTTATCATTTTGCAAATCTTATCACCAATAAAGTTATCTAATATGTATTGACCATAACTAATATTAAGATTATAATTCTTTGTGTATTTAATAATAGAAGATTCAATAATATTTCTCTTGGTAATAGAGTTAGAGTTAACAACTGAGATGGCGTTACTCCAGTCAATACAATGATCATAGGTTTTAACATGATTAAACAAGGCATTTGAGTCAAGTTAGCTTTGATGTTTCCTCACTTTTCACTAAAGTTCCAGTTGACGTCCTTTTAGAATGTTTATTTGATGTCTTGGATGATATTCATTTACCTGTTTCAAAGTCTAATTTCATTGAACTAATAAAATTGTGTATAAAAGACTGTGTATTTCAATTTAATGGAGATTATTATACTCAAAAATTTGGTATGGCAATGGGTTACCCTTTTTTATCTGTACTAAGTAATCTTAATATGGAATTTTTTGAAACAAAATTCCTTAAAGATATCTTACCTTCTAATGCAATTTGGTTTAGGTATGGATATGATGTTCTTTGTGTTTGGCCAACAAATGAAAATTTACAAATATTTCTCCCCTTACTTAACAATTTAATACCTTCCATCAAATTTACTGTAGAAAATGAAAATAATTGTATGTTACCATTTTTAGATTGCATGATCCATAGACTAGGAAACAAGTTTAAGTTTAGCATGTACAGAAAACCCAGCAATGTATGCTCATATATCCATTATTACTCATCTCAACATGACAGAGTAAAATCATCATCATTTCAATCTATGTTCCTTAGGGCATTACGTATCTGCAGTCTAGAGTTTATTGATGATGAGTTTGAAAAGATTAATTCTATTGGACATAAGTTAAAGTACCCTAGATCTTTCATTGATAAATCCCTTAAGTTAGCAAAGAAATAATTTTTATAGAGTTGAGCCCAAACCTCCCATTGACACCAAAAATCTTTTAGTTCTCCCTTTTAATAATAATTTCACTTTGCTTCCCATGTTGCTTAAATACTTTAATGTAAATGTTGCCTTTAGCAAAAATAATACTATAAAGAATATTTTAATCAGGAATTCACCAGAAAATTCTCTTGGTTGCATCTATAAAGATCCTTTTAGAAACTGTGATAAATTTTATGTTGGTCAGACTGATAAAGATCTCTCTGTTAGAGTTAAGCAATATGAATATAGTATAAAAACGAGACAAGAATCAAATGCCTTGTTTAATCATGTTAAAAACTATGATCATTGTATTGACTGGAGTAACGCCATCTCAGTTCTTAACTCTAACTCTATTACCATGAGAAATATCATTGAATCTTCTATTATTAAATACACAAAGAATATTAATCTTAATATTAGTGATGGTCAATACAAATTCGATAACTTTATTGTTGATAAGGTTTGTAAAATGATATTTCTCTTTTGTGCCTCCCCTGATGATGTGATTATTACACGAAAGTGTAATATATACATATATATATATATAAATATATATATATATATATATATATATATATATATATATATATATATATATATATATATATATATATATATATATATATATATATATATATATATATATATATATATATACGTATATATATATATATATATATTTATATATATATACATATATATATATATATATATATATATATATATATATATATATATATATATATATATGTATATATATATATATATATATATATATATATATATATATATATATATATACATATATATATTTTTTTTTTTTTTTTTTTTTTTTTTTATACTTTGTCGCTGTCTCCCGCGTTTGCGAGGTAGCGCAAGGAAACAGACGAAAGAAATGGCCCAACCCCCCCCCCCCATACACATGTACATACACACGTCCACACACGCAAATATACATACATACACAGCTTTCCATGGTTTACCCCAGACGCTTCACATGCCTTGATTAAATCCACTGACAGCACGTCAACCCCTGTATACCACATCGCTACAATTCACTCTATTCCTTGCCCTCCTTTCACCCTCCTGCATGTTCAGGCCCCGGTCACACAAAATCTTTTTCACTCCATCTTTCCACCTCCAATTTGGTCTCCCTCTTCTCCTCGTTCCCTCCACCTCCGACACATATATCCTCTTGGTCAATCTTTCCTCACTCATTCTCTCCATGTGCACAAACCATTTCAAAACACCCTCTTCTGCTCTCTCAACCACGCTCTTTTTATTTCCACACATCTCTCTTACCCTTACGTTACTTACTCGATCAAACCACCTCACACCACACATTGTCCTCAAACATCTCATTTCCAGCACATCCATCCTCCTGCGCACAACTCTATCCATAGCCCACGCCTCGCAACCATACAACATTGTTGGAACCACTATTCCTTCAAACATACCCATTTTTGCTTTCCGAGATAATGTTCTCGACTTCCACACATTTTTCAAGGCTCCCAAAATTTTCGCCCCCTCCCCCACCCTATGATCCAATTCCGCTTCCATGGTTCCATCCGCTGACAGATCCACTCCCAGATATCTAAAACACTTCACTTCCTCCAGTTTTTCTCCATTCAAACTCACCTCCCAATTGACTTGACCCTCAACCCTACTGTACCTAATAACCTTGCTCTTATTCACATTTACTCTTAACTTTCTTCTTCCACACACTTTACCAAACTCAGTCACCAGCTTCTGCAGTTTCTCACATGAATCAGCCACCAGCGCTGTATCATCAGCGAACAACAACTGACTCACTTCCCAAGCTCTCTCATCCCCAACAGACTTCATACTTGCCCCTCTTTCCAGGACTCTTGCATTTACCTCCCTAACAACCCCATCCATAAACAAATTAAACAACCATGGAGACATCACACACCCCTTCCGCAAACCTACATTCACTGAGAACCAATCACTTTCCTCTCTTCCTACACGTACACATGCCTTACATCCTCGATAAAAACTTTTCACTGCTTCTATATATATATATATATATATATATATATATATATATATATATATATATATATATATATATATATATATATATATATATATATATATATTTTTTTTTTTTTTTTTTTTATACTTTGTCGCTGTCTCCCGCGTTTGCGAGGTAGCGCAAGGAAACAGACGAAAGAAATGGCACAACCCCCCCCCATACACATGTACATACACACGTCCACACACGGAAATATACATACCTACACAGCTTTCCATGGTTTACCCCGGACGCTTCACCATGCCTTGATTGAATCCACTGACAGCACGTCAACCCCTGTATACCACATCGCTCCAATTCACTCTATTCCTTGCCCTCCTTTCACCCTCCTGCATGTTCAGGCCCCGATCACACAAAATCCTTTTCACTCCATCTTTCCACCTCCAATTTGGTCTCCCTCTTCTCCTCGTTCCCTCCACCTCCGACACATATATCCTCTTGGTCAATCTTTCCTCACTCATTCTCTCCATGTGCCCAAACCATTTCAAAACACCCTCTTCTGCTCTCTCAACCAAGCTCTTTTTATTTCCTCACATCTCTCTTACCCTTACGTTACTTACTCGATCAAACCACCTCACACCACACATTGTCCTCAAACATCTCATTTCCAGCACATCCATCCTCCTGCGCACAACTCTATCCATAGTCCACGCCTCGCAACCATACAACATTGTTGGAACTACTATTCCTTCAAACATACCCATTTTTGCTTTCCGGGATAATGTTCTCGACTTCCACACATTTTTCAAGGCTCCCAAAATTTTCGCCCCCTCCCCCACCCTATGATCCACTTCCGCTTCCATGGTTCCATCCGCTGACAGATCCACTCCCAGATATCTAAAACACTTCACTTCCTCCAGTTTTTCACCATTCAAACTCATCTCCCAATTGACTTGACCCTCAACCCTACTGTACCTAATAACCTTGCTCTTATTCACATTTACTCTTAACTTTCTTCTTCCACACACTTTACCAAACTCCGTCACCAGCTTCTGCAGTTTCTCACATGAATCCGCCACCAGCGCTGTATCATCAGCGAACAACAACTGACTCACTTCCCAAGCTCTCTCATCCCCAACAGACTTCATACTTGCCCCTCTTTCCAAGACTCTTGCATTTACCTCCCTAACAACCCCATCCATAAACAAATTAAACAACCATGGAGACATCACACACCCCTGCCGCAAACCTACATTCACTGAGAACCAATCACTTTCCTCTCTTCCTACACGTACACATGCCTTACATCCTCGATAAAAACTTTTCACTGCTTCTAACAACTTGCCTCCCACACCATATATTCTTAATACCTTCCACAGAGCATCTCTATCAACTCTATCATATGCCTTCTCCAGATCCATAAATGCTACATACAAATCCATTTGCTTTTCTAAGTATTTCTCACATACATTCTTCAAAGCAAACACCTGATCCACACATAATCTACCACTTCTGAAACCACATGGCTCTTCCCCAATCTGATGCTCTGTACATGCCTTCACCCTCTCAATCAATACCCTCCCATATAATTTACCAGGAATACTCAACAAACTTATACCTCTGTAATTTGAGCACTCACTCTTATCCCCTTTGCCTTTGTACAATGGCACTATGCACGCATTCCGCCAATCCTCAGGCACCTCACCATGAGTCATACATACATTAAATAACCTTACCAACCAGTCAACAATACAGTCACCCCCTTTTTTAATAAATTCCACTACAATACCATCCAAACCTGCTGTCTTGCCGGCTGTCATCTTCCGCAAAGCTTTTACTACCTCTTCTCTGTTTACCAAATCATTTTCCCTAACCCTCTCACTTTGCACACCACCTCGACCCAAACACCCTATATCTGCCACTCTGTCATCAGACACATTCAACAAACCTTCAAAATACTCATTCCATCTCCTTCTCACATCACCACTACTTGTTATCACCTCCCCATTTACGCCCTTCACTGAAGTTCCCATTTGCTCCCTTGTCTTACGCACCCTATTTACCTCCTTCCAGAACATCTTTTTATTCTCCCTAAAATTTACTGATAGTCTCTCACCCCAACTCTCATTTGCCCATTTTTTCACCTCTTGCACCTTTCTCTTGACCTCCTGCCTCTTACTTTTATACTTCTCCCACTCAATTGCATTTTTTCCCTGCAAAAATCGTCCAAATGCCTCTCTCTTCTCTTTCACTAATACTCTTACTTCTTCATCCCACCACTCACTACCCTTTCTAAACAGCCCACCTCCCACTCTTCTCATGCCACAAGCATATATATATATATATATATATATATATATATATATATATATATATATATATATATATATATATATATATATATATATATATATATATATATATATATATATATATATATATATATATATATGGGTGATTATTGGTGCATATGCACCTGGGCATGAGAAGAAATATCATGAGAGGCAAATGTTTTGGGAGCAGCTAAATGAGTGTGCTAGTGGTTTTGATGCACGAGACCGGGTTATAGTGATGGGTGATTTGAATGCAAAGGTGAGTAATGTGGCAGTTGAGGGAATAATTGGTATACCTGGGGTGGTCATTGTTGTAAATGGAAATGGTGAAGAGCTTGTAGATTTATGTGCTGAAAAAAGACTGATGATTGGGAATACCTGGTTTAAAAAGCGAGATATACATAAGTATACTTATGTAAGTAGGAGAGATGGCCAGAGAGAGTTATTGGATTACGTGTTAATTGATAGGCGCGCGAAATACTTTTGGATGTTAATGTGCTGAGAGGTGCAACTGGAGGGATGTCTGATCATTATCTTGTGGAGGCTAAGGTGAAGATTCGTATGGGTTTTCAGAAAAGAAGAGTGAATGTTGGGGTGAAGAGGATGGTGAGAGTAAGTGAGCTTGGGAAGGAGACTTGTGTCAGGAAGTACCAGGAGAGACTGAGTACAGAATGGAAAAAGGTGAGAACAATGGAAGTAAGGGGAGTGGGGGAGGAATGGGATGTATTTAGGGAATCAGTGATGGATTGCGCAAAAGATGCTTGTGGCATGAGAAGAGTGGAAGATGGGTTGATTAGAAAGGGTAGTGAGTGGTGGGATGAAGAAGTAAGAGTATTAGTGAAAGAGAAGAGAGAGGCATTTGGACGATTTTTGCAGGGAAAAAATGCAATTCAGTGGGAAATGTATAAAAAGAAAGAGACAGGAGGTCAAGAGAAAGGTGCAAGAGGTGAAAAAAAGGGCAAATGAGAGTTGGCGTGAGAGAGTATCATTAAATTTTAGGGAGAATAAAAAGATGTTCTGGAAGGAGGTAAATAAAGTGCGTAAGACATGGGAGCAAATGGGAACTTCAGTGAAGGGCGCAAATAGGGAGGTGATAACAAGTAGTGGTGATGTGAGAAGGAGATGGAGTGAGTATTTTGAAGTTTTGTTCAATGTATTGTTGACTGGTTGGTAAGGTTATTTAATGTATGTATGACTCATGGTGAGGTGCCTGAGGATTGGCGGAATGCGTGCATAGTGCCATTGTACAAAGGCAAAGGGGATAAGAGTGAGTGCTCAAATTACAGAGGTATAAGTTTGTTCAGTATTCCTGGTAAATTATATGGGAGGGTATTGATTGAGAGGGTGAAGGCATGTACAGAGCATCAGATTGGGGAAGAGCAGTGTGGTTTCAGAAGTGGTAGAGGATGTGTGGATCAGGTGTTTGCTTTGAAGAATGTATGTGAGAAATACTTAGAAAAGCAAATGGATTTGTATGTAGCATTTATGGATCTGGAGAAGGCATATGATAGAGTTGATAGAGATGCTCTGTGGAAGGTATTAAGAATATATGGTGTGGGAGGCAAGTTGTTAGAAGCAGTGAAAAGTTTTTATCGAGAATGTAAGGCATGTGTACGTGTAGGAAGAGAGGAAAGTGATTGGTTCTCAGTGAATGTAGGTTTGCGGCAGGGGTGTGTGATGTCTCCTTAGTTGTTTAATTTGTTTATGGATGGGGTTGTTAGGGAGGTGAATGCAAGAGTTTTGGAAAGAGGGGCAAGTATGAAGTCTGTTGGGGATGAGAGAGCTTGGGAAGTGAGTCAGTTGTTGTTCGCTGATGATACAGCGCTGGTGGCAGATTCATGTGAGAAACTGCAGAAGCTGGTGACTGAGTTTGGTAAAGTGTGTGAAAGAAGAAAGTTAAGAGTAAATGTGAATAAGAGCAAGGTTATTAGGTACAGTAGGGTTGAGGGTCAAGTCAATTGGGAGGTGAGTTTGAATGGAGAAAAAATGGAGGAAGTAAAGTGTTTTAGATATCTGGGAGTGGATCTGGCAGCGGATGGAACCATGGAAGCGGAAGTGGATCATAGGGTGGGGGAGGGGGCGAAAATTCTGGGAGCCTTGAAGAATGTGTGGAAGTCGAGAACATTATCTCGGAAAGCAAAAATGGGTATGTTTGAAGGAATAGTGCTTCCAACAATGTTGTATGGTTGCGAGGCGTGGCCTATGGATAGAGTGGTGCGCAGGAGGATGGATGTGCTGGAAATGAGAAGTTTGAGGACAATGTGTGGTGTGAGGTGGTTTGATCGAGTAAGTAACGTAAGGGTAAGAGAGATGTGTGGAAATATAAAGAGCGTGGTTGAGAGAGCAGAAGAGGGTGTTTTGAAATGGTTTGGGCACATGGAGAGAATGAGTGAGGAAAGGTTGACCAAGAGGATATATATGTCGGAGGTGGAGGGATCGAGGAGAAGAGGGAGACCAAATTGGAGATGGAAAGATTGAGTGAAAAAGATTTTGTGTGATCGGGGCCTGAACATGCAGGAGGGTGAAAGGAGGGCAAGGAATAGAGTGAATTGGAACGATGTGGTATACCGGGGTTGACGTGCTGTAAGTGCATTGAATCGGGGCATGTGAAGCGTCTGGGGTAAACCATGGAAAGCTGTGTAGGTATGTATATTTGCGTGTGTGGATGTTTATGTATATACATGTGTATGGGGGTGGGTTGGGCCATTTCTTTCATCTGTTTCCTTGCGCTACCTCGCAAACGCGGGAGACAGCGACAAAGAAAAAAAAAAAATATATATATATATTATATATATATATATATATATATATATATATATATATATATATATATATATATATATATATATATATATATATATATATATATATAAAAGATGCTTGTGGCATGAGAAGAGTGGGAGGTGGGCTGTTTAGAAAGGGTAGTGAGTGGTGGGATGAAGAAGTAAGAGTATTAGTGAAAGAGAAGAGGGAGGCATTTGGACGATTTTTGCAGGGAAAAAATGCAATTGAGTGGGAGAAGTATAAAAGAAAGAGACAAGAGGTCAAGAGAAAGGTGCAAGAGGTGAAAAAAAGGGCAAATGAGAGTTGGGGTGAGAGACTATCAGTAAATTTTAGGGAGAATAAAAAGATGTTCTGGAAGGAGGTAAATAGGGTGCGTAAGACAAGGGAGCAAATGGGAACTTCAGTGAAGGGCGTAAATGGGGAGGTGATAACAAGTAGTGGTGATGTGAGAAGGAGATGGAATGAGTATTTTGAAGGTTTGTTGAATGTGTCTGATGACAGAGTGGCAGATATAGGGTGTTTTGGTCGAGGTGGTGTGCAAAGTGAGAGGGTTAGGGAAAATGATTTGGTAAACAGAGAAGAGGTAGTAAAAGCTTTGCGGAAGATGAAAGCCGGCAAGGCAGCAGGTTTGGATGGTATTGCAGTGGAATTTATAAAAAAAGGGGGTGACTGTATTGTTGACTGGTTGGTAAGGTTATTTAATGTATGTATGACTCATGGTGAGGTGCCTGAGGATTGGCGGAATGCGTGCATAGTGCCATTGTACAAAGGCAAAGGGGATAAGAGTGAGTGCTCAAATTACAGAGGTATAAGTTTGTTGAGTATTCCTGGTAAATTATATGGGAGGGTATTGATTGAGAGGGTGAAGGCATGTACAGAGCATCAGATTGGGGAAGAGCAGTGTGGTTTCAGAAGTGGTAGAGGATGTGTGGATCAGGTGTTTGCTTTGAAGAATGTATGTGAGAAATACTTAGAAAAGCAAATGGATTTGTATGTAGCATTTATGGATCTGGAGAAGGCATATGATAGAGTTGATAGAGATGCTCTGTGGAAGGTATTAAGAATATATGGTGTGGGAGGCAAGTTGTTAGAAGCAGTGAAAAGTTTTTATCGAGGATGTAAGGCATGTGTACGTGTAGGAAGAGAGGAAAGTGATTGGTTCTCAGTGAATGTAGGTTTGCGGCAGGGGTGTGTGATGTCTCCATGGTTGTTTAATTTGTTTATGGATGGGGTTGTTAGGGAGGTAAATGCAAGAGTCTTGGAAAGAGGGGCAAGTATGAAGTCTGTTGGGGATGAGAGAGCTTGGGAAGTGAGTCAGTTGTTGTTCGCTGATGATACAGCGCTGGTGGCGGATTCATGTGAGAAACTGCAGAAGCTGGTGACGGAGTTTGGTAAAGTGTGTGGAAGAAGAAAGTTAAGAGTAAATGTGAATAAGAGCAAGGTTATTAGGTACAGTAGGGTTGAGGGTCAAGTCAATTGGGAGGTGAGTTTGAATGGAGAAAAACTGGAGGAAGTGAAGTGTTTTAGATATCTGGGAGTGGATCTGTCAGCGGATGGAACCATGGAAGCGGAAGTGGATCATAGGGTGGGGGAGGGGGCAAAAATTTTGGGAGCCTTGAAAAATGTGTGGAAGTCGAGAACATTATCCCGGAAAGCAAAAATGGGTATGTTTGAAGGAATAGTGGTTCCAACAATGTTGTATGGTTGCGAGGCGTGGGCTATGGATAGAGTTGTGCGCAGGAGGATGGATGTGCTGGAAATGAGATGTTTGAGGACAATGTGTGGTGTGAGGTGGTTTGATCGAGTAAGTAACGTAAGGGTAAGAGTGATGTGTGGAAATAAAAAGAGCGTGGTTGAGAGAGCAGAAGAGGGTGTTTTGAAGTGGTTTGGGCACATGGAGAGAATGAGTGAGGAAAGATTGACCAAGAGGATATATGTGTCGGAGGTGGAGGGAACGAGGAGAAGAGGGAGACCAAATTGGAGGTGGAAAGATGGAGTGAAAAGGATTTTGTGTGATCGGGGCCTGAACATGCAGGAGGGTGAAAGGAGGGCAAGGAATAGAGTGAATTGGAGCGATGTGGTATACAGGGGTTGACGTGCTGTCAGTGGATTGAATCAAGGCATGTGAAGCGTCCGGGGTAAACCATGGAAAGCTGTGTAGGTATGTATATTTGCGTGTGTGGACGTATGTATGTACATGTGTATGGGGGGGGGTTGGGCCATTTCTTTCGGCTGTTTCCTTGCGCTACCTCGCAAACGCGGGAGACAGCGACGAGGTATAAAAAAAAAAAAAAAAAAAAAAAAAAAAAAAATATATATATATATATATATATATATATATATATATATATATATATATATATATATATATATATATATATATATATATATATATATATATATATATATATATATATATATATATATATATATATATATATATATATATATATAGAGCAGTGTGGTTTCAGAAGTGGTAGGGGATGTGTGGATCAGGGGATTGCTTTGAAGAATGTATGTGAGATATACTTAGAAAAGGAAATGGATTTGTATGTAGCATTTATGGATCTGGAGAAGGCATATGATAGAGTTGATAGAGATGCTCTCTGGAAGGTATTAAGAATATATGGTGTGGGAGGAAAGTTGTTAGAAGCAGTGAAAAGTTTTTATCGAGGATGTAAGGCATGTGTACGTGTAGGAAGAGAGGAAAGTGATTGGTTCTCGGTGAATGTAACTTTGCGGCAGGGGTGTGTGATGTCTCCATGGTTGTATAATTTGTTTATGGATGTGGTTGTTAGGGAGGTAAATGCAAGAGTTTTGGTAAGAGGGGCAAGTATGAAGTCTGTTGGGGATGAGAGAGCTTAGGAAGTGAGTCAGTTGTTGTTCGCTGATGATACAGCGCTGGTGGCTGATTCATGTGAGAAACTGCAGAAGCTGGTGACTGAGTTTGGTAAAGTGTGTGAAAAAAGAAAGTTAAGAGTAAATTTGAATAAGAGCAAGGTTATTAGGTACAGTAGGGTTGAGGGTCAAGTCAATTGGGAGGTAAGTTTGAATGGAGAAAAACTGGAGGAAGTAAAGTGTTCTAGATATCTGGGAGTGGATCTGGCAGTGGATGGAACCATGGAAGCGGAAGTGGATCATAGGGTGGGGGTGGGGGTGAGAATTCTGGGAGCCTTAAAGAATGTGTGGAAGTCGAGATCATTATCTCGGAAAGGAAAAACGGGTATGTTTGAAGGAATAGTGGTTCCAACAATGTTGTATGGTTGCGAGGCGTTGGCTATGGATAGAGTTGTGCGCAGGAAGATGGATGTGCTAGAAAAGAGATGTTTGAGGACAATGTGTGGTGTGATGTGGTTTGGTCGAGTAAGTAACGTAAGGGTAAGAGAGATGTGTGGAAATAAAAAGAGCGTGGTTGAGAGAGCAGAAGAGGGTGTTTTGAAATGGTTTGGGCACATGGAGAGAATGAGTGAGGAAAGATTGACCAAGAGGATATATGTGTCGGAGGTGGAGGGAACGAGGAGAAGTGGGAGACCAAATTGGAGGTGGAAAGATGGAGTGAAAAAGATTTTGTGTGATCGAGGTCTGAACATGCAGGAGGGTGAAAGGAGGGCAAGGAATAGAGTGAATTGGATCGATGTGGTATACCGGGGTTGACGTGCTGTCAGTGGGTTGAATCAGGGCATGTGAAGCGTCTGGGTAAACCAAGGAAAGCGGTGTAGGTATGTATATTTGCGTGTGTGGACGTATGTATATACTTGTGTACAGGGCTGGGTTGGGCCATTTCTTTCGTCTGTTTCCTTGCGCTACCTCGCAAACGCGGGAGACAGCGACAAAGCAAAAAAAAAAAAAAATATATATATATATATATATATATATATATATATATATATATATATATATATATATATATATATATATATATATATATATATATATATATATATATATATATATATGTATATATATATATATATATATATATATATATATATATATATATATATATATATATATATATATATATATATATATATATATATATATATATATATATATATATATATATATATATATACATATATATATATATATATATATATATATATATATATACATATATATATATATATATATATATATATATATATATATATATATATAAATATATAATTACATATAAATATATATAAATATATAATTGATGGGAACTGCTATTGACGTTTGTGTAAATAAATTATACATTTCCTTTTTTCCATAGCCAAAGGTTGAACCATTATGTGACATTCATTTTTTTTCATTCATTTCAAGCTAGAAGTTTCAGTTTTCTAAATTGTTTCTTACATTTTTCATATGTATATATATGTATGTGTGTGTGTGTGTGTATATGTGCGTATGTATGTGTATATGTGTACATGTGTATATGTATATATATATATATATGTATATTATCCCTGGGGATAGGGGTGAAAGAATACTTCCCACGTATTCCTCGCGTGTCGTAGAAAGCGACTAGAGGGGCCGGGAGCGGGGGGGCCAGAAATCCTCCCCTCCTTGTATTAACTTTCTAAAATGGTAAACAGATATATATATATAAATATATATATATATATATATATATATATATATATATATATATATATATATATATATATATATATATATATATATATATATATATATATATATATATATCGAGACAGACTTCCCCATAACTTTTTTAAAGGGGAAGTAAATGTTTATAGTTGTATTACTGGAGTGATAGTTTTCATACATTGTGTTTTCACAAGAAAATGGTGAAATTGGAGAAAAATGTAGCTTAGACATTGAAGCTTATTGATACAGTGGTTAAATTGATGAGAACTGCTATTGACGTTTGCGTAAATAAATTATACATTTCCTTTTGCCATAGCCAGAGGTTGAACCATTATGTGACATTCATTTTTCATTCATTTGAAGCTAGAAGTTTCAGTTTTCTAAATTGTTTCTTACATTTTTCATATGTATATATATGTATGTGTGTGTGTGTGTATATGTGCGTATGTATGTGTATGTGTGTGTATGTGTATATGTATATATATGTATGTATATTATCCCTGGGAATAGGGGTGAAAGAATGCTTCCCACGTATTCCTCGCGTGTCGTAGAAAGCGACTAGAGGGGACGGGAGCGGGGGGCCAGAAATCCTCCCCTCCTTGTATTAACTTTCTAAAATGTGAAACAGAAGAAGGAGTCACGCGGCGAGTGCTCATCCTCCTCGAAGACTCAGAGTGGGGTGCCTAAATGTGTGTGGATGTAACCAAGATGTGAAAAAAGGAGAGATAGGTAGTATGTTTGAGGAAAGGAACCTGTATGTTTTGGCTCTGAGTGAAACGAAGCTCAAGGGTAAAGGGGAAGAGTGGTTTGGGAATGTCTGGGGAGTAAAGTCAGGGGTTAGTGAGAGGACAAGAGCAAGGGAAGGAGTAGCAATACTCCTGAAACAGGAGTTGTGGGAGTATGTAATAGAATGTAAGAAAGTAAATTCTCGATTGATATGGGTAAAACTGAAAGTTGATGGAGAGAGGTGGGTGATTATTGGTGCATATGCACCTGGGCATAAGAAGAAAGATCATGAGAGGCAATTGTTTTGGGAGCAGCTGAACGAGTGTGTTAGTGGTTTTGATGCACGAGACCGGGTTATAGTGATGGGTGATTTGAATGCAAAGGTGAGTAATGTGGCAGTTGAGGGAATAATTGGTATACATGGGGTGTTCAGTGTTGTAAATGGAAATGGTGAAGAGCTTGTAGATTTATGTGCTGAAAAAGGACTGATGATTGGGAATACCTGGTTTAAAAAGCGAGATATACATAAGTATACTTATGTAAGTAGGAGAGATGGCCAGAGAGCGTTATTGGATTACGTGTTAATTGACAGGCGTGCGAAAGAGAGACATTTGGATGTTAATGTGCTGAGAGGTGAAACTGGAGGGATGTCTGATCATTATCTTGTGGAGGCTAAGGTGAAGATATGTATTGGTTTTCAGAAAAGAAGAGTGAATGTTGGGGTGAAGAGGGTGGTGAGAGTAAGTGAGCTTGGGAAGGAGACTTGTGTGAGGAAGTACCAGGAGAGACTGAGTAGAGAATGGAAAAAGGTGAGAACAATGGAAGTAAGGGGAGTGGGGGAGGAATGCGATGTATTTAGGGAATCAGTGATGGATTGCGCAAAAGATGCTTGTGGCATGAGAAGAGTGGGAGGTGGGTTGGTTAGAAAGGGTAGTGAGTGGTGGGATGAAGAAGTAAGAGTATTAGTGAAAGAGAAGAGAGATGCATTTGGACGATTTTTGCAGGGAAAAAATGCAATTGAGTGGGAGATGTATAAAAGAAAGAGACAGGAGGTTAAGAGAAAGGTGCAAGAGGTGAAAAAAAGGGCAAATGAGAGTTGGGTTGAGAGAGTATCATTAAATTTTAGGGAGAATAAAAAGATGTTCTGGAAGGAGGTAAATAAAGAGCGTAAGACAAGGGAGCAAATGGGAACTTCAGTGAAGGGCGCAAATGGGGAGGTGATAACAAGTAGTGGTGATGTGAGAAGGAGATGGAGTGAGTATTTTGAAGGTTTGTTGAATATGTTTGATGATAGAGTGGCAGATATAGGGTGTTTTGGTCGAGGTGGTGTGCAAAGTGAGAGGGTTAGGGAAAATGATTTGGTAAAAAGAGAAGAGGTAGTGAAAGCTTTGCGGATGATGAAAGCCGGCAAGGCAGCAGGTTTGGATGGTATTGCAGTGGAATTTATTAAAAAAGGGGGTGACTGTATTGTTGACTGGTTGGTTAGGTTATTTAATGTATGTATGACTCATGGTGAGGTGCCTGAGGATTGGTGGAATGCGTGCATAATGCCATTGTACAAAGGCAAAGGGGATAAGAATGAGTGCTCAAATAACAGAGGTATAAGTTTGTTGAGTATTCCTGGTAAATTATATGGGAGGGTATTGATTGAGAGGGTGAAGGCATGTACAGAGCATCAGATTGGGGAAGAGCAGTGTGGTTTCAGAAGTGGTAGAGGATGTGTAGATCAGGTGTTTGCTTTGAAGAATGTATGTGAGAAATACTTAGAAAAGCAAATGGATTTGTATGTAGCAGTTATGGATCTGGAGAAGGCATATGATAGAGTTGATAGAGATGCTCTGTGGAAGGTATTAAGAATATATGGTGTTGGAGGAAAGTTGTTAGAAGCAGTGAAAAGTTTTTATCGAGGATGTAAGGCATGTGTACGTGTAGGAAGAGAGGAAAGTGATTGGTTCTCAGTGAATGTAGGTTTGCGGCAGGGGTGTGTGATGTCTCCATGGTTGTTTAATTTGTTTATGGATGGGGTTGTTAGGGAGGTAAATGCAAGAGTTTTGGAAAGAGGGGCAAGTATGAAGTCAGTTGGGGATGAGAGAGCTTGGGAAGTGAGTCAGTTGTTGTTCGCTGATGATACAGCGCTGGTGGCTGATTCATGTGAGAAACTGCAGAAGCTGGTGACTGAGTTTGGTAAAGTGTGTGGAAGAAGAAAGTTAAGAGTAAATGTGAATAAGTGCAAGGTTATTAGGTACAGTAGGGTTGAGGGTCAAGTCAATTGGGAGGTGAGTTTGAATGGAGAAAAACTGGAGGAAGTGAAGTGTTTTAGATATCTGGGAGTGGATCTGGCAGCGGATGGAACCATGGAAGCGGAAGTGGATCATAGGGTGGGGGAGGGGGCGAAAATTCTGGGGGTCTTGAAGAATGTGTGGAAGTCGAGAACATTATCTCGGAAAGCAAAAATGGGTATGTTTGAAGGAATAGTGGTTCCAACAATGTTATATGGTTGCGAGGCGTGGGCTATGGATAGAGTTGTTCGCAGGAGGATGGATGTGCTGGAAATGAGATATTTGAGGACAATGTGTGGTGTGAGGTGGTTTGATCGAGTGAGTAACGTAAGGGTAAGGGAGATGTGTGGAAATAAAAGGAGCGTGGTTAAGAGAGCAGAAGAGGGTGTTTTGAAGTGGTTTGGGCACATGGAGAGAATGAGTGAGGAAAGATTGACCAAGAGGATATATGTGTCGGAGGTGGAGGGAACGAGGAGAAGAGGGAGACCAAATTGGAGGTGGAAAGATGGAGTGAAAAAGATTTTGTGTGATCGGGGCCTGAACATGCAGGAGGGTGAAAGGAGGGCAAGGAATTGAGTGAATTGGAGCGATGTGGTATACCGGGGTTGACGTGCTGTCAGTGGATGGAATCAAGGCATGTGAAGCGTCTGGGGTAAACCATGGAAAGCTGTGTAGGTATGTGTATTTGCGTGTGTGGACGTATATATATATACATGTGTATGGGGGTGGGTTGGGCCATTTCTTTCGTCTGTTTCCTTGCGCTACCTCGCAAACGCGGGAGACAGCGGCAAAAAAAAAAAAAAAAAAAAAAATATATATATATATATATATATATATATATATATATATATATATATATATATATATATATATATATATATATATATATATATATATATATATATATATATATATATATATATATATATATATATATATATATATATATGTTTATCTATTTATTTATCTCGCTGTTAGCGATGTAGTGCAAGGAAACAGAGGATTGAATGGCCCAACTCACACACATACACATGTACATACATACAAGTCGACACACGCACATATAGATACCTATATATTTGAAAGTAAACATATTCATACATACACAGACATATATGTATATACATATGTACATGATTTATAATTGCTGCCTTTGCCTATTCGCATCGCCGCCCCGCCACATATGAAATGACAACCACCTACCCCAGCATGCACGAGAGGTAGCGCTAGGAAAAGACAACAAAGGCCACATTCGTTCAAACTCAGCCTCTATCTGTTATGTATAATGCACCGAAACCACAGCTCCCTTTCCACATCCAAGCCCCAAAAAGATTTCCATGGTGTACCCCAGACTCTTCACATGCACTGGTTCATTTCACCGACAGCATGTCGACTCCAGTATACGATATCCTTCCAATTCACTCTATTTCTTGCACGCCTTCCACCCTCCTGCATGTTCATAACCCGATCGTTGAAAATCTTTTATCACACCAAATTTCAACCTCCAATTTGGTCTCCCACCTTTCTTCGTTCCCTCCACCACTGACACATATATCCTCTTTGTCAATCTTTCCTCACTCATTCTTCATATGTGACGAAACCCTTTCAAAATACCGTTTTCTACTCTCTCAACAACACTTTTCTATTACACACATCTCTCTTACCCTTTCATTTTTTATTCGATCAAACCACATCACACCACATATTGTCTTGAAACATCTCTTTTCCAGCGCATCCACCTTCCTCCACATAAGTCTAGCTATAGCCTAAGCCTCGCAACCATATAACATTGTTGGAACCACTATTCCTTCAAGCATACCCATCTCTGCTTTCCGAGATACAGTTCTCACCTTACATACATTTTTCAACTCTTCCAGATCTTTTGCCCCTTCACTTCCTCCAGTTTTTTTCCATTTAAATTTACCTCCCTGCTGTACCTAATAACCTTGCTCTTACATTTACTCTCAGATTTCTTCTTTCACACACTTTACCAAACTCAGTCACCAGTTTCTGCAGTTTCTCACACGAATCAGCCACCAGCGCTGTATCATCAGCGAACAACTGACTCACTTACCAAGTCCTCTCATCCACAACAGAGTGCATACTTGCCCCTCTCTCCAAAACTCTTGCATTCACCTCCCTAAGAATCCCATCCATAAACAAATTGATCTACCATGGAGACATCACGCACCCCTTCTGCAATTCAATATTCACTGTGAGCCAATGATTTTCCTCTCTTCCTGCTCGTACACATGCCTTACATCCTCAATAAAAACTTTTCACTTCTTTTAGCAACTTGCCTCCCACACCATATATTCTTAATACCTTCCACACAGCATCTCTATCAACTCTATCTATCATATGCTTACTCCAGATTCAGAAATGCTACATACAAAGCCATTTGTTTTTCTAAATACTTTTTACATACATTCTTCAAAGTAAACACCTGATCCACACATCCTCTACCACTTCTGAAACCACATTGCTCCTCCACAATATGATTTTCTGTGCTCGCTTTCACCCTCTCAATCAATACCCTCCAATATAATTTCCAAGGAATACTCAACAAACTTATTCCTCTGTAGTTTGAGCAGGATATGCTGTGGAAGATAAGTTGCTAGAAGAAGTGAAAAGATTGTATCGAGGATGTAAGGCATGTGCACAAGTAGGAAGAGAGAAGGTAGCGCTAGGAAAAGACAACTAAGGCCACATTCGTTCACACTCAGTCTCTAGCTGTCATGTAATAATGCACCGATACCACGGTTCCCTTTCCACATCCAGGTACTACAGAACTTTGCATAGTTTACCCCAGGCTGGTTCAATCCATGAACAGCACGTCGACCCCGGTATTCCACATCGTTCCAATTCACTCTATTCCTTGCACTCCTTTCCCTCTCCTGCATATTCAGGCCCCGATCACTCAAAATCTTTTCCACTCCATCTTTCCAACTCCAATTTGGTCTCCCACTTCTCCTCGTTCACTCCACCTCTGACACATATACCCTCTTTGTCAATCTTTCCTCACTCATTCTCTCCATTTCAAAACACCCTCATCTGCTCTCTCAACCACACCCTTTATGTTACCACACATCTCTCTTACCCTTTCATTACTTACTCGACCAAACCACCTTACACCACACATAGTCCTCAAACATCTCATATCCAGCACATCCATCCGCCTCCTCACAACTCTATAGCCCACGTCTCGCAACCATATAACATAGTTGGAACCACTATTCCTTCAAATATACCCATTTCCGCTTTCCGAGATAATGTTGTCACTTTCCACACATTTTTCAAAGCTCCCAGAACTTTCGCCCCCTCCCCCACCCTGTGACTCACTTCCACTTCCATGATTCTATCCGCAGCCAAATTCACTTCCAGATATCTAAAACACTTCACTTCCTCCAGTTTTCCTCCATTCAAACTTACTTCCCAACTGACTTGCCCCTCAACCCTACTGTACCTAATAACCTTGCTCTTATTCACATTTACTGTCAGCTTGTTTCTTTCACACACTTTGCCAAACTTAGTCACCAGCTTCTACAGTTTCTCACCCGAATCAGCAATCAGCATTGTATCATCAGCGAACAACTGACTCACTTCCCAAGCTCTCTTATCCACAACATACTGCATACTTGCCCTTCTCTCCAAAACTCTTCCATTCACCTCCCTAAAAACCCCATCCATAAACAAATTAAACAACCATGGAGACATCATGCACCCGTACCGCAAACCGACATTCACTGAAAACCTCTCACTTTCCTCTCTTTCTACTCGTATAAATAGCTTACATCCTCGATAAAAACTTTTTACTGCTTCAAGCAACTTGCTTCCCACACCATATATTCTTGATACCTTCCACAGAGCATCTCTATCAACTCTATCATATGCCTTTCTCCAGATCCATATATGGTACATGCAAATCCATCTTTGTTTCTAAATATTTCTCACATATATTCCTGAAAGCAAACATCTGATCCTGACACTCTACCTCTTCTGAAACAACACTGTTCTTCCCTAATCTGATGGTCTGTACATGCCTTCACCCTCTCAATCAATACCCTCCCATATAATTTCCCAGGATTAATTAGCAAACTTATACCTCTGTAATTTGAACACTCACCTCAATTCCTTTTGCCTTTGTACAATGACACTATTCATGTATTCTGCCACTCCTTAGGCACCTCACCATGAGCCATATATACATTATATATTGTTACCAATCAGTCAACAAGACAGTCACCTCCTTTTTTAATAAATTTCTCTGCAATACCATCCAAATCCGCCGCCTTGCCGGCTTTCATTTTCCATAAGGCTTTCACTACCTCTTCTCTGTTTACCAAATCATTCTCCCTAACCCTCTCACTTTGCACACCACCTCGACCAAAACATCCTACATCTGCCACTCTATCATCTAACACATTCAATAAACCTTCAAAATACTCACTCCATCTCCTTCCCACATCACCACTACTTGTTATCACCTCCCCATGAGGCCCTTCACCGATGTTCCCATTTGGTCTCTTGTCTTACGCACTTTATTTACATCCTTCCAAAACATCTTTTTTTCTCCTAAATATTTGATGATACTCTCTCACCCCAACTCTCAATTGCCCTCTTTTTCACCGCTTGCAACTTTCTCTTGACCTGCTGCCTCTTACTTTTATTCGTCTCCCAGTCATTTGCACTATTTCCCTACAAGTATCATCCAAATGCCTCTCTATTCCCTTTTACTAATAATCTTACCTCTTCATTCCACCACTCACTAACCTTTCTAATCACCCACCTCCCATGCTTCTAATGCCAAAAGCATCTTTTGCGCAATCCATCACTGCTTCCCAAGATACGTCCAATTCCTCCCCACTCCCCTTACGCACTTTGCTCTCAACTTTTTCCATTCTTACTCAATCTCTTTTAGTACATCCTCACACAAGTCTCCTTCCCAAGGTCACTTACTCTCACCACTCTCTTCTACCCCAGCAATCTCTCTTCTTTTCTGAAACCTCTACAAATCTTCACCTTCGCCTCCACAATATGATGATCAGACGTCGCTCCAGTTGCACCTCTCAGCATATCAACATCCAAAAGTCTCTCCTTAATGTGCAAATCAATTAACATGTAATCCAATAACGCTCTCTGGCCATCTCTCCTCTTTACACAATTATACTTAATTTTATCTCCCTTTTTAAACCAGGTATTCCAAATCACCAGTCCTTCTTCAGCAAATAAATCTTCAAGCTCATCACCATTTTCATTTGCAGCACTGAGAACCATATGTACATAAACTATTCCCTCAAATGGCACTTTACTCACCTTTGCATTCAAATCACTCATCACTATAACCGGTTTCTTGCATCAAAATTACTAACACACTCACTCAGCTGCCCCCAAAACACTTGCCTCTCATAATCTTTCTTCTCATGCCCAGGAGCATAGGGACCAATAATGACCCATCTCTCCATCCACTTTCAGATTTACCCATATCAATCTATAGTTTACTTTCTTACACTCTATCACATACTCCCACCTCTCCTGTTTCAGGAGTAGAGCTACTCCTTCTCTTGATCTTGTCCTCTTACCAATACCTGACTTTACTCACAAAACATTCCCAAACCACCCTTCTCCTTTACCCTTGAGCTTCGTTTCACTCACAGCCAAAACATCCAAATTCCTTTTCTCAAACATACTACCTATCTCTCCTCTTTCCTGATCTTGGTGAGATAAATACACATTTAGACACCCCAGTATGAGCCTTCGAGGAGAATGAGCAATCCCTGCGTGACTCCCGTTTCCCGTTTTAGAAAGTTGAAATACAAGGAGGGGAGGGTTTCTACATATATATATGTATATATATATATATATATATATATATATATATATATATATATATATATATATATATATATATATTTTTTTTTTTTTTTTTCATACGATTCGCCATTTCCCGCGTTTGCGAGGTAGCGTTAAGAACAGAGGACAGGGCCTTAGAGGGAAAATCCTCACCTGGCCCCCTTCTCTGTTCCTTCTTTTGGAAAATTAAAAAAAAAAAAAAACGAGAGGGGAGGATTTCCAGCCACCCGCTCCCTCCCCTTTTAGTCGCCTTCTACGACACGCAGGGAATACATGGGAAGTATTCTTTCTCCCCTATCCCCAGGGATAAATATATATATATATATATATATATATATATATATATATATATATATATATATATATATATATATATATATATATATATATATATATATATATATATATATATATATATATATATATATATATAAGTATATATATATAAGTATATATATATATATATATATATATATATATATATATATATATATATATATATATATATATATATATATATATATATATATATATATATATATATATATATATATATATATATATATATATATATATATATATATATATACTTATATATAAACCATGGAAAGCTGTGTAGGTATGTATATTTGCGTGTGTGGACGTGTGTATGTACATGTGTATGGGGGGGGTTGGGCCATTTCTTTCGTCTGTTTCCTTGCGCTACCTCGCAAACGCGGGAGACAGCGACAAAGTATAAAAAAAAAAAAAAAAAAAAATATATATATATATATATATATATATATATATATATATATATATATATATATATATATATATATATATATATATATGTATATGAGTTTGAATGGAGAAAAACTGGAGGAAGTGAAGTGTTTTAGATATCTGGGAGTGGATCTGTCAGCGGATGGAACCATGGAAGCGGAAGTGGATCATAGGGTGGGGGAGGGGGCGAAAATTTTGGGAGCCTTGAAAAATGTGTGGAAGTCGAGAACATTATCTCGGAAAGCAAAAATGGGTATGTTTGAAGGAATAGTGGTTCCAACAATGTTGTATGGTTGCGAGGCGTGGGCTATGGATAGAGTTATGCGCAGGAGGATGGATGTGCTGGAAATGAGATGTTTGAGGAAAATGTGTGGTGTGAGGTGGTTTGATCGAGTAAGTAACGTAAGGGTAAGAGAGATGTGTGGAAATAAAAAGAGCGTGGTTGAGAGAGCAGAAGAGGGTGTTTTGAAATGGTTTGGGCACATGGAGAGAATGAGTGAGGAAAGATTGACCAAGAGGATATATGTGTCGGAGGTGGAGGGAACGAGGAGAAGAGGGAGACCAAATTGGAGGTGGAAAGATGGAGTGAAAAAGATTTTGTGTGATCGGGGCCTGAACATGCAGGAGGGTGAAAGGAGGGCAAGGAATAGAGTGAATTGGAGCGATGTGGTATACAGGGGTTGACGTTCTGTCAGTGGATTGAATCAAGGCATGTGAAGCGTCTGGGGTAAACCATGGAAAGGTGTGTAGGTATGTATATTTGCGTGTGTGGACGTGTGTATGTACATGTGTATGGGGGGGGGGGGTTGGGCCATTTCTTTCGTCTGTTTCCTTGCGCTACCTCGCAAACGCGGGAGACAGCGACAAAGTATAAAAAAAAAAAAAAAAATATATATATATATATATATATATATATATATATATATATATATATATATATATATATATATATATATATATACTTTTATCCCTGGGGATAGGGGAGAAAGAATACTTCCCACGTATTCCCTGCGTGTCGTAGAAGGCGACTAAAAGGGGAGGGAGCGGGGGGCTGGAAATCCTCCCTTCTCATTATTTCTTTTTAATTTTCCAAAAGGAACAGAGAAGGGGGCCAGGAAAGGATATTCCCTCAAAGGCCCATTCCTCTGTTCTTAACGCTACCTCGCTAACGCGGGAAATGGCGAATAGCTTAAAAAAAAAAATATATATATATATATATATATATATATATATATATATATATATATATATATATATATATATATATATATATATATATATATATATATATCCATTTGCTTTGTCGCTGTACCCGGCTTTAGCGAGGTAGCGCAAGGAAACACCCGAAAGAATGGCCCAACCCACCTACATACACATGCATATATATACACTTCCACACACGCAAATATACATACCTATACATCACAATGTATACATATATATATACACACACAGACATATACATGTATACAAATGTACATAATTCATGCTGTCTGCCTTTATTCATTCCCATCGCCACCTCGCCACACATGGAATAAGAACCCCCTCCCCCCCTCAAGTGTCCGAGGTAGCGCTAGGAAAAGACAACAAAGGCCACATTCGTTCACACTCAGTCTCTAGGTGTCATGTAATGATGCACCGAAACCAAAGCTCCCTTTCCACATCCAGGCTCCACAAAACTTTCCATGGTTTACCCCAGACACTTCATATGCCCTGGTTTAATCCAGTGACAGCAGGTCGACTCCGGTATGTCACATCATTCCAATTCATTCTATTCCTTGTACGCCTATCACTCTCCTGTATGTTCAGTCCCCGATCATTCAAATCTTTTTCACTCTCTCTTTCCACCTCCAATTCGGTCTTCCACTTCTCCTCGTTCCCTCCACTTCTAACATATATATCCTCTTGGTCAATCTTACCTCACTCATTCTCTCAATGTGACCAAACCATTTCAAAACACCCTCTTCTGCGCTCTCAACCACGCTCTTTTTATTACCACACATCTCTTTTACCCTATTATTACTTAATCGATCAAACCACCTCACACCACATATTGTCCTCAAACATCTGATTTCTAGCACATCCATATTCCTGCGGAAAACTCTATCCATAATTCACGCCTTGCAACCATACAACATTGTTGGAACCACTATCCCCTTAAACATACCCATTTTTGCCTTCCGAGATAATGTTCTCGACTTCCATACGTTCTTCAAGGCTCCCAGAACCTTCGCCTCTCCCCCACCCTATGATTCACTTCCGCTTCTATGCTTCCATCCGCTGTCAAATCCATTCCCAGATATCTAAAACACTTCACTTCCTCCAGTATTTCTCCATTCAAACTTACCTCCCAATTGACTTGACCCTCAACCCTACTGTACCTAATAACCTTACTCTTATTCACATTTACTCTCATTCACCAGCTTCTGCAGTTTTTCACATGAATCATCCAACCGCGCTGTATCATCAGCGAACAACAACTGACTCACTTTCCAAACTGTCTCATCCACAACAGACTTCATACTTCACTTTTTTCCAAAAAACTTGCCTTCACCTCCCTAACAACCCCATCGATAAACAAATTAAACAAACGTGTAGACATCACACACCCCTGCCGCAAACCTACATTCACTGAGAACCAATCACTTTCCTCTCATCCTAGACGTACACATGCCATACATCCTCGATAAAAACTTATCACTGCTTCTAACAACTTGCCTTCCGCACCATATATTCTTAATACCTTCCGCAGAGCTTCTCTATCAACTCTATCATATGCCTTCTCTAGATCCATAAATGCTACATACAAATCCATTTGTTTTTCAAAGTATTTCTCACATATATTTTTCAAAGCAAACACCTGATCCACACAACCTCTACCATTTCTGAAACCACACTACTCTTCCCCAATCTGATGCTCTGTACATGCATTCACCCTCTCAATCAATACCTTCTTATATAATTTACCAGAATACGCAACAAACTTATCCCTCTGTAATTTGAGCACTCACTCTCATCTCCTTTGCCTTTTTACAATGTCACTAGATATGCATTTCGCCAATCCTCAGGCACCTCACCATGAATCATACATACATTAAATAACCTTACCAACCAGTCAACCATTAAGTCACTCCCTTTTTAATAAATTCCACTGCGATACCATCGAAACCCGCTGCCTTGCCAGCTTTCATCTTTCGCAAAGCTTCTACTACCTCTTCTCTGTTTACCAAATCGTTCTCCCTAACCCTCTCAATTTGCACACCACCTATACCAAAACACCCTATATCTGCCAATATATCATCAAACACATTCAACAAACCTTCAAAATACTCACTCCAGCTCCTTCTCACATCACCACTACTTGTTATCACCTCCCCATCAGCCCCCTTCAATTAAGTTCCCCTTTGTTCTCTTGTCTTACGCACTTTATTTACCTCCTTTCAAAACATATTTTTATTCTCCCTAATATTTAATGATACTCTCACACCCCAACTCTCATTTGCCCTCTTTTTCATCTCTTGCACCTTTGTCTTGACCTCCTGCCTCTTTCTTTTATACATCTCCCACTCACTTGCATTATTTCCCTGCAAAAGTCATCTAAATGCCTCTCTCTTCTCTTTCACTAATAATCTTACTTCTTCATCCCACCACTAACTCCCCTTTCTACTCTGCCCACCTCCCACGCTTCTCATGCCACAAGCATCTTTTGCGCATCCCATCACTGCTTCCCTATATACATCGCATTCCTCCCCCACTCCCCTTATGTCCTTTGTTCTCACCTTTTTCCATTCTGTACTCAGTCTCTCCTGGTACTTCCTCACAAAAGTCTCCTACCCAAGCTCAATTACTCTCAACACTCTCTTCACCCCAACATTCTCTCCTCTTTTCTGAAAACCTCTACAAATTTTCAACTTTGCCTTCACAAGATAATGATCAGACATCCCTCTAGTTGGACCTCTCAGAACATTAATATCCAAAACAATCTCTTTTGCCCGCCAATCAATTAACATATAGGTCAATAACGCTCTCTGGCCATCTCTTCTACTTACATATGTATACTTATAGATATCTCTCTTGCTAAACCATGTATTCCCAATCACCAGTCATTTTTCAGCACATAAATCTACAAGCTCTTCACCATTTCCACTTACAACACTGAACACCCCATGTATACCAACTACTCCCTCAACTGCCACATTACTCACCTTAGCAATGAAATCATCCATCACTATAACTCGGTCTCGTGCATCAAAACCACTAACACACTCATCTAGCTGCTACCAAAACACTTGCCTCTCATGAACGTTCTTCTCATGCCCAGGTGCATATGCACCAATAATCATCCATCTCTCTCCATACACTTTCAGTTTTACAAATATGAATCTAGAGTTTACTCTCTTACACTCCATCACATACTCCCACCGCTCCTGTTCCAGGAGTAGTGCTACTCTTTCCCTTGCTATTGTCCTCTCACTAACCCCTGACTTTACTCCCAAGACATTCCCAAAGCAATCTTCCCCTTTACCCTTGAGCTTCGTTTCACTCAGAGCCAAAGCATCCAGGCTCCTTTCCTCAAACATATTACCTATCTCACTTTTTTTCTCATCTTGGTTGCATCCAAAAAACATTTAGATACCCCAATCTGAGCATTCGAGGAGGATGAGCACTCCCCACGTGACTCCTTCTTCATTTTCGCCATTTAGAAAGTTAAAATACATGGAGGGGAAGGTTTTAAGCCCCCCGCTCTCGTCCACTTTAGTCGCCTTCAACGACATCTGAGAAATGCGTGGGAAGTGTTCTTTCGCCCCTATCCCCTATATATATATATATATATATATATATATATATATATATATATATATATATATATATATATATATATATATATATATATATATATATATATATATATATATATATATATATATATATATATATATATATATATATATATATTGGGGAAGAGCAGTGTGGTTTCAGAAGTGGTAGAGGATGCGTGGATCAGGTGTTTGCTTTGAAGAATGTATGTGAGAAATACTTAGAAAAGAAAATGGATTTTGTATGTAGCATTTATGGATCTGGAGAAGGCATATGATAGAGTTGATAGAGATGCTCTATGGAAGGTATTAAGAATATATGGTGTGGGAGGCAAGTTGTTAGAAGCAGTGAAAAGTTTTTATCGAAGATGTAAGGCATGTGTACGTGTAGGAAGAGAGGAAAGTGATTAGTTCTCAGTGAAATAGGTTTGCGGCAGGGGTGTATGATGTCTCCATGGTTGTATAATTTGTTTATGGATGGGGTTGTTAGGGAGGTAAATGCAAGAGTTTTGGAAAGAGGGGCAAGTATGAAGTCTGTTGGGGATGAGAGAGCTTGGGAAGTGAGTCAGTTGTTGTTCGCTGATGATACAGCGCTGGTGGCTGATTCATGTGAGAAACTGCAGAAGCTGGTGACTGAGTTTGGTAAAGTGTGTGGAAGAAGAAAGTTAAGAATAAATGTGAATAAGAGCAAGGTTATTAGGTACAGTAGGGTTGAGGGTCAAGTCAATTGGGAGGTGAGTTTGAATGGAGAAAAACTGGAGGAAGTGAAGTGTTTTAGATATCTGGGAGTGGATCTGGCAGCGGATGGAACCATGGAAGCGGAAGTGGATCATAGGGTAGGGGAGGGGGCGAAAATTTTGGGAGCCTTGAAGAATGTGTGGAAGTCGAGAACATTATCTCGGAAAGCAAAAATGGGTATGTTTGAAGGAATAGTGGTTCCAACAATGTTGTATGGTTGCGAGGCGTGGGTTATGGATAGAGTTGTGCGCAGGAGGATGGATGTGCTGGAAATGAGATGTTTGAGGACAATGTGTGGTGTGAGGTGGTTTGATCGAGTGAGTAACGTAAGGGTAAGAGAGATGTGTGGAAATAAAAAGAGCGTGGTTGAGAGAGCAGAAGAGGGTGTTTTGAAGTGGTTTGGGCACATGGAGAGAATGAGTGAGGAAAGATTGACCAAGAGGATATATCTGTCGGAGGTGGAGGGAACGAGAAGAAGAGTAAGACCAAATTGGAGGTGGAAAGATGAAGTGAAAAAGATTTTGTGTGATCGGGGCCTGAACATGCAGGAGGGTGAAAGGAGGGCAAGGAATTGAGTGAATTGGAGCGATGTGGTATACCGGGGTTGATGTGCTGTCAGTGGATTGAATCAAGGCTTGTGAAGCGTCTGGGGTAAACCATGGAAAGCTGTGTAGGTATGTATATTTGCGTGTGTGGACGTATGTATATACATGTGTATGGGGGGGGGGGGTTGGGCCATTTCTTTCGTCTGTTTCTTTGCGCTACCTCGCAAACGCGGGAGACAGCGACAAAGTATAATAAAAAATGAATAAAACTTTTGGGATTTATCTATGAAACAATTAGGGTACTTTAACTTAGATCCAATAGAATATATTTTCTCAAACTGATCATCAATATACTCTGGACTGCAAATACGTAATGCCCTAAGGAAAAATCATGATAATTTAATTCTGTCATGTTGAGATGAGTAATAATAGATATATGAGCATACAATGGAAGATTTTCTATATATGCTAAACTTAAACTTGTTTCCTTGCCTATGGATCATGCCATCTAAAAATGGTAACATACCATTATTTTCATTTTCTAAAGTAAATTTGATGGGAGGTACTAAATTGTTAAGTAAGGGGAGAAATATTTGTAAATTATCATTTGTTGACCAAACACGAAGAACATTATCTACATACCTAAACCATATTGCATTAGAAGGTAAGATATCCTTTAGTAATTTTGTTTCAAAAATGCCATATAAAGATTACTTAGTACAGGTAAAAGAGGGTTACCCATTGCCATACCAATTTTTTGAGCATAATAATCACTGAACTGAAATACACTGTCTTTTACACATAATTTTATCAGTTCAATGAAAACAAACTTTGAAACAGGTAAATGAATATCATCCAAGACATCAGCTAAATATTCTAAAATGTCATCATCTGGAACTTTTGTGAAAAGTGAGGAAACATCAAAGCTAACAAGTTCAAAATCAAAATTAACAGTGATATTGTTAGGCTTGTTCACTAAATCTACATTGTTCATGATATTAGAATTTGATATCTTACCCACTAAAGGGCTTAATAAAGAAACTAACCATTTTGACATTTTATATGTGATGGAGCCTACTGAACTCACTATAGGTCTTGCGGGAAAATTCTGTTTATGTGTTTTAGATATCTGGGAGTGGATCTGGCAGCGGATGGAACCATGGAAGCGGAAGTGGATCATAGGGTGGGGGAGGGGGCGAAAATTCTGGGGGCCTTGAAGAATGTGTGGAAGTCGAGAACATTATCTCGGAAAGCAAAAATGGGTATGTTTGAAGGAATAGTGGTTCAAACAATGTTGTATGGTTGCGAGGCGTGGGCTATGGATAGAGTTGTGCGCAGGAGGATGGATGTGCTGGAAATGAGATGTTTGAGGACAATGTGTGGTGTAAGGTGGTTTGATCGAGTGAGTAATGTAAGGGTAAGAGAGATGTGTGGAAATAAAAAGAGCGTGGTTGAGAGAGCAGAAGAGGGTGTTTTGAAGTGGTTTGGGCACATGGAGAGAATGAGTGAGGAAAGATTGACCAAGAGGATATATGTGTCGGAGGTGGAGGGAACGAGGAGAAGAGGGAGACCAAATTGGAGGTGGAAAGATGGAGTGAAAAAGATTTTGTTTGATCGGGGCCTGAACATGCAGGAGGGTGAAAGGAGGGCAAGGAATTGAGTGAATTGGAGCGATGTGGTATACTGGGGTTGACGTGCTGTCAGTGGATTGAATCAAGGCATGTGAAGCGTCTGGGGTAAACCATGGAAAGCTGTGTAGGTATGTGTATTTGCGTGTGTGGACGTATGTATATACATGTGTATGGGGGGGGTTGGGCCATTTCTTTCGTCTGTTTCCTTGCGCTACCTCGCAAACGCGGGAGACAGCGACAAAGTATAATATGATAAAATATAAATGTATATATATATATATATATATATATATATATATATATATATATATATATATATATATATATATATATATATATATATATATATATATAAATATATATATATATATATATATATATATATATATATATATATATATATATATATATATATATATATATATATATATATATATATATATATATATATATATATATATATATATATATATATATATATATATATATATATATATATATATATATATATATATATATATATATATATATATATATATATATATATATAGGGACTAGGGGAGAAAGAATACTTCCCACTTATTCTCTGCGTGTCGTAGAAGGCGATTAAAAGCGGAGGGAGCGTTGGGCTGGAAATCCTCCCCTCTCTTTTTCTTTTTTTAATTTCACAAAAGAAGGAACATAGAAGGGGGCCAGGTGAGGATATTCCCTCAAAGGCACAGTCCTCTGTTCTTAACGCTCCCTCGCTAACGCGGGAAATGGCGAACAGTTTGAAAGAAAAGAAATATATATATATATATATATATATATATATATATATATATATATATATATATATATATATATATATATATATATATATATATATATATATATATATATATATATATATATATATATTTTTTTTTTTCTTTTTTTTTTTTGCTTTGTCGCTGTCTCTCGCGTTTGCGAGGTAGCGCAAGGAAACAGACGAAAGAAATGGCCCAACCCACCCCCATACACATGTATCTACATACGTCCACACACGCAAATATACATACCTACACAGCTTTCCATGGTTTACCCCAGACGCTTCACATGCCCTGATTCAACCCACTGATAGCACGTCAACCCAGGTATATCACATCGATCCAATTCACTCTATTCCTTGCCCTCCTTTCACCCTCCTGCATGTTCAGGCCCCGATCAAACAAAATCTTTTTCACTCCATCGTTCCACCTCCAATTTGGTCTCCCACTTCTCCTCATTCCCTCCACCTCCGACACATATATCCTCTTGGTCAATCTTTCCTCACTCATTCTCTCCATGTGCCCAAACCATTTCAAAACACCCTCTTCTGCTCTCTCAACCACGCTCTTTTTATTTTCACAGATCTCTCGTACCCTTACGTTACTTACTCGATCAAACCACCTCACATCACATATTGTCCTCAAACATATCATTTCCAGCACATCCATCCTCCTGCGCACAACTCTATCCATAGCCCACGCCTCGGAACCATACAACATTGTTGGAACAACTATTCCTTCAAACATACCTATTTTTGCTTTCCGAGATAATGTTCTCGACTTCCACACATTCTTCAAGGCTCCCAGGATTTTCGCCCCCTCCCCCACCCTATGATCCACATCCGCTGCCAGATCCACTCCCAGATATCTAAAACACTTTACTTCCTCCAGTTTTTCTCCATTCAAACTTACCTCCCAATCGACTTGACCCTCAACCCTACTGTACCTAATTACCTTGCTCTTATTCACATTTACTCTTAACTTTCTTCTTTCACACACTTTACTAAACTCAGTCACCAGCTTCAGCAGTTTCTCACATGAATCAGCCACCAGCGCTGTATCATCAGCGAACAACAACTGACTCACTTCCCAAGCTCTCTCATCCCCAACAGACTTCATACTTGCCCTTCTTTCCAAAACTCTTGCATTCACCTCCCTAACAACCCCATCCATAAACAAATTAAACAATCATGGAAACATCACCAGACATCGCCATTTCCGTCATTAGCGAGGTAGCGTTAAGAACAGAGGATGAGGACTGGGCCTTTGAGGGAATATCCTCACTTTGCCCCCTTCTCTGTTTCTTCTTTTCGAAAAAAAGAAAAAAAAATGAGAGGGGAGGATATCCAGCCTCCCGCTCCTTTCCCTTTTAGTCGCCTTCTATGACACGCAGGTAATACGTGGGAAGTATTCTTTCTCCCCTATCCCCAGGGATATATATATATATATATATATATATATATATATATATATATATATATATATATATATATATATATATATATATATATATATATATATATATATATATATATATATATATATATATATATATATATATATATATATATATATATATATATATATATATATATATATATATATATATATATATATATATATATATATATATATATATATATATATATATATATATATAATATATATATATATATATATATATATATATATATATATATATATATATATATATATATATATATATATATATATATATATATATATATATATATATATATATCTTGGTTACATCCACACACATTTAGGCACCCCACTCTGAGCCTTCGAGGAGGATGAGCACTCCCCGCATGACTCCTTCTTCTGTTTCCCATTTTAGAAAGTTAATACAAGGAGGGGAGGATTTCTGGCCCCCCGCTCCCGTCCCATCTAGTCGCTTTCTACGACACGCGAGGAATACGTGGGAAGTATTCTTTCACCCCTATCCCCAGGGATGATATAAATATATATATGCATACACACATACACACACATACAAATACATACGCACATATACACACACACACACACATACATATATATACATATGAAAAATGTGTGTGGATGTAACCAAGATGTGAAAAAAGGAGAGATAGGTAGTATGTTTGAGGAAAGGAACCTGGATGTTTTGGCTCTGAGTGAAACGAAGCTCAAGGGTAAAGGGGAAGAGTGGTTTGGGAATGTCTGGGGAGTGAAGTCAGGGGTTAGTGAGAGGACAAGAGCAAGGGAGGGAGTAGCAATACTCCTGAAACAGGAGTTGTGGGAGTATGTGATAGAATGTCAGAAAGTAAATTCTCGATTAATATGGGCAAAACTGAAAGTTGATGGAGAGAGATGGGTGATTATTGGTGCATATGCACCTGGGCATGAGAAGAAAGATCATGAGAGGCAAGTGTTTTGGGAGCAGCTGAATGAGTGTGTTAGTGGTTTTGATGCACGAGACCGGGTTATAGTGATGGGTGATTTGAATGCAAAGGTGAGTAATGTGGCAGTTGAGGGAATGATTGGTATACATGGGGTGTTCAGTGTTGTAAATGGAAATGGTGAAGAGCTTGTAGATTTATGTGCTGAAAAAGGACTGATGATTGGGAATACCTGGTTTAAATAGCGAGATATACATAAGTATACTTATGTAAGTAGGAGAGATGGCCAGAGAGCGTTATTGGATTAATTGTTAATTGACAGGCGCGCGAAAGAGAGACTTTTGGATGTTAATGTGCTGAGAGGTGCAACTGGAGGGATGTCTGATCATTATCTTGTGGAGGCTAAGGTGAAGATTTGTATTGGTTTTCAGAAAATAGAGTGAATGTTGGGGTGAAGAAGGTGGTGTGTATAAGTGAGCTTGGGAAGGAGACCTGTGTGAGGAAGTACCAGGAGAGACTGTGTACAGAATGGAAAAAGGTGAGAACAATGGAAGTAAGGGGAGTGGGGGAGGAATGGGATGTATTTAGGGAATCAGTGATGGATTGCGCAAAAGATGCTTGTGGCATGAGAAGAGTGGGAGGTGGGTTGATTAGAAAGGGTAGTGAGTGGTGGGATGAAGAAGTAAGATTATTAGTGAAAGAGAAGAGAGAGGCATTTGGACGATTTTTGCAGGGAAAAAATGCAATTGAGTGGGAGATGTATAAAAGAAAGAGACAGGAGGTCAAGAGAAAGGTGCAAGAGGTGAAAAAAAGGGCAAATGAGAGTTGTGGTGAGAGAGTATCATTAAATTTTAGGGAGAATAAAAAGATGTTCTGGAAGGAGGTAAATAAAGTGCGTAAGACAAGGGAGCAAATGGGAACTTCAGTGAAGGGCGCAAATGGGGAGGTGATAACAAGTAGTGGTGATGTGAGAAGGAGATGGAGTGAGTATTTTGAAGGTTTGTTGAATGTGTTTGATGATAGATTGGCAGATATAGGGTGTTTTGGTCGAGGTGGTGTGCAAAGTCCGAGGGTTAGGGAAAATGATTTGGTAAAAAGAGAAGAGGTAGTGAAAGCTTTGCGGAAGATGAAAGCCGGCAAGGCAGCAGGTTTGGATGGTATTGCAGTGGAATTTATTAAAAAAGGGGGTGAATGTATTGTTGACTGGTTGGTAAGGTTATTTAATGTATGTATGACTCATGGTGAGGTGCCTGAGGATTGGCGGAATGCGTGCATAGTGCCATTGTACAAAGGCAAAGGGCATAAGAATGAGTGCTCAAATTATAGAGGTATAAGTTTGTTGAGTATTCCTGGTAAATTATATGGGAGGGTATTGATTGAGAGGGTGAAGGCATGTACAGAGCATCAGATTGGGGAAGAGCAGTGTGGTTTCAGAAGTGGTAGAGGATGTGTGGATCAGGTGTTTGCTTTGAAGAATGTATGTGAGAAATACTTAGAAAAGCAAATGGATTTGTATGTAGCATTTATGGATCTGGAGAAGGCATATGATAGAGTTGATAGAGATGCTCTGTGGAAGGTATTAAGAATATATGGTGTGGGAGACAAGTTGTTAGAAACAGTGAAAAGTTTTTATCGAGGATGTAAGGCATGTGTACGTATAGGAAGAGAGGAAAGTGATTGGTTCTCAGTGAATGTAGGTTTGCGGCAGGGGTGTGTGATGTCTCCATGGTTGTTTAATTTGTTTATTGATGGGGTTGTTAGGGAGGTAAATTCAAGAGTTTTGGAAAGAGGGGCAAGTATGAAGTCTGTTGGGGTTGAGAGAGCTTGGGAAGTGAGTCAGTTGTTGTTCGCTGATGATACAGCGCTGGTGGCTGATTCATGTGAGAAACTGCAGAAGCTGGTGACTGAGTTTGGTAAAGTGTGTGGAAGAAAAAAGTTAAGAGTAAATGTGAATAAGAGCAAGGTTATTAGGTACAGTAGGGTTGAGGGTCAAGTCAATTGGGAGGTGAGTTTGAATGGAGAAAAACTGGAGGAAGTGAAGTGTTTTAGATATCTAGGAGTGGATCTGGCAGCGGATGGAACCATGGAAGCGGAAGTGGATCATAGGGTGGGGGAGGGGGCGAAAATTTTGGGAGCCTTGAGTAATGTGTGGAAGTCGAGAACATTATCTCGGAAAGCAAAAATGGGTATGTTTGAAGGAATAGTGGTTCCAACAATGTTGTATGGTTGCGAGGCGTGGGCTATGGATAGAGTTGTGCGCAGGAGGATGGATGTGCTGGAAATGAGATGTTTGAGGACAATGTGTGGTGTGAGGTGGTTTGATCGAGTAAGTAACGTAAGGGTAAGAGAGATATGTGGAAATAAAAAGATCGTGGTTGAGAGAGCAGAAGAGGGTGTTTTGAAATGGTTTGGGCACATGGAGAGAATGAGTGAGGAAAGATTGACCAAGAGGATATATGTGTCGGAGGTGGAGGGAACGAGGAGAAGAGGAAGACCAAATTGGAGGTGGAAAGAGGGAGTGAAAAAGATTTTGTGTGATCGGGGCTTGAACATGCAGGAGGGTGAAAGGAGGGCAAGGAATAGAGTGAATTGGAGCGATGTGGTATACCTGGGTTGACGTGCTGTCAGTGGATTGAATCAAGGCATGTGAAGCGTCTGGGGTAAACCATGGAAAGCTGTGTAGGTATGTATATTTGCGTGTGTGGACGTGTGTATGTACATGTGTATGGGGGGGGGGGGGTGGGGCCATTTCTTTCGTCTGTTTCCTTGCGCTACCTCGCAAACGCGGGAGACAGCGACAAAGTATAAAAAAAAGAAGAAAAAAAAAAATATATATGTATATATATATATATATATATATATATATATATATATATATATATATATATATATATATATATATATATATATATATATATATATATATATATATATATATATATATATATATATATATATATATATATATATATATATATATATATATATATATATATATATATATATATATATATATATATATATATATATATATGATGGAAAGGATCACAATCTTGCGCGTGATCAAGATAATCCTTTGAGTCCACGGGGAAAATGAGAAACGAAAAGTTCCCAAGTGTACTTTCGTGTAATAATCACATCATCAGGGGAGACACAAAAGAGAAATATAACAGTCAGTTGATATACATAGAAAAGACGAAGCTAGGATGCCTTTTGGTAAAAATGTGATTGTCCAGAACATACAACGAGCGTTCATAAACTTATCATTTTACAAATCTTATCAACAATGAATTATGTAATTTGTATAGACCATCACTAATATCAAGATTATAATTCTTTTTGTATTCAATAATAGGAGATTCAATGATATTTCTCTTGGTAATAATGTTAGAGTTAACAACTGAGTTGACGTTACTCCAGTCAATACAATGATCATAGTTTTTAACATGATTAAACAAGGCATTTGATTCTTGTCCCGTTCTTATACTATATTTATGTTGCTTAAGTCTAACAGAAATATCCTTACCAGTCTGACCAACATAAAATTTATGACAGTTTCCAAAAGGAACTTTATAGATGCATCCAAGAGAATTTTCTGGTGAATTCCTGATTAAGATATTCTTTATAGTATTATTGTTGCTAAAGGCAACATTTGCATTAATGGATTTAGGCAACATGGGAAGCAAAGTGAAATAATTATTAAAAGGGATAACTAAAAGATTCTTGGTGTCAATGAGAGGTTTGGGCTCAACTCTATAGAATGATTTCTTTACTAACTTAAGGGATTTATCAATGAAAGATCTAAGGTACTTTAACATAGATCCAATTGAAAATATCTTCTCAAACTCATCATCAATAAACTCCGGACTGCAAATTCGTAATGCTCTAAGGAACATAGATTAAAATGATAATAATTTAACTCTGTCATGTTGAGATGAGTAATAATGGATATATGAGCATACATTAGTGGGTTTTCTGTATATGCTAAACTTAAACTTGCTTCCTTGTCTATGGATCATGCAATCTAAAAATGGTAACAAACCATTATTTTCATTTTCTACAGTTGATTTGATGGAAGGTACTAAATTTTTAAGTAAAGGGAGAAATAGTTGTAAATTTTCATTTGTTGGCCAAACACAAAGAACATCATCTACATACCTAAACCAAATTGCATTAGAAGGTAAGATATCCTTTAGTAATTTTGTTTCAAAAAATTCCATATAAAGGTTACTTAGTACAGGTGAAAGAGGGTTACCCATTGCCATACCAAATTTTTGAGCATAATAATCTCCATTAAATTGAAATACACAGTCTTTTATACACAATTTTATCAGTTCAATGAAATTAAACTTTGAAACAGGTAAAGTAATATCATCCAAGACATCAAATAAATATTCTAAAAGGTCATCAACTGGAACTTTAGTGAAAAGTGAGGAAACATCAAAGCTAACTAGTTTGAAATCATTATTAATATTGATATTGTTAGGTTGTTGACTAAATCTATATTGTTCATGATATTAGAATTTGATACCTTACCCACTAAAGGGCTTAATAAGGAAACTAACTATTTTGATAATTTATATGTGATTGAGCCTACTGAACTCACTATAGGTCTTGCTGGAAATTCTGTTTATGTGTTTTGATAAGTCCATACATATATGGCAATGAAGTGGACAAAGATGACAATTTTTGTATAGAGAAATGTTACCTTTCAACAACAACTTCATTTTTTTCATTGAAGTGAGAATTAAAAGCTTCTAAGGGATTTTTACTAAGTTTAGAATATGTTGTGTTATCATTTAGAAGATCATTCATTTTAGATAGATTTTTACTTTTGTCTGAAATCACAACAGTGTTAGCCTTATCTGCTTTAGTAATATGTATATCCTTGTCTTAGTGTTAATAGCTCTTATGAATCTTTTAGGGCAATTAGCTTCCACTGGTTTTGACAAACTGGCATACACTAAACCCTTACAAATATCAATATCATCATTACTTGAATTGCTGTATTTTTCTAAATTACAAAAAGACTTTGTGACATCAACACGGCTGGCTTCTATGCTAGAGCACACAAAATTTAAACCATAGCCTAATGCACACAAGGAATCATTATCTAGTTGTTTATTAGACAGGTTTACCACAAAAGATGGGTTTGTGTTCTTGGTCCAGTCTCTGTTTTCAATAAGATGGTCCAACTTACGATTTAGTGACATTTGTAGCTTGTTGCGTTCTTTCCTAAATTCATCATAGCAATAGTCCAACATCCGGTTCTTCCAGTGTGTCGGTATTGCCATTTCAAAGGTACATTTCTTCTCTCTTCAAATGCGAGAAGCCTCCTCCATTTCAAGTTTCTTTAATGTTTTACTTTAAAATAATATTTTGGTATGGCAATGGATAACCCTCTTTCACCTGTACTAAGTAACCTTTATATGGGATTTTTTTTAAACAAAATTACTAAAGGATATCTTACCTTCTAATGCAATTTGGTTTAGGTATGTATATGATGTTCTTTGTGTTTGGCCAACAAATGAAAATTTACAAATATTTCTCCCCTTACTTAACAATTTAGTACCTTCCATCAAATCTACTGTAGAAAATGAAAATAAGGGTATGTTACCATTTTTAGATTGCATGATCCATAGACAAGGAAACAAGTTTAAGTTTAGCATATACAGAAAATCAAGTAATGTACGCTAATATATCCATTATGACTCATCTCATCATGACAGAGTTAAATCATCATTTCAATCAATGTTCCTTAGGGCATTACGTATTTGCAGTCCGGAGTTTATTGATGATGAGTTTGAGAAGATATATTCAATTGGATCTATGTTAAAGTACTCTAGATCTTTCATTGATAAATCCCTTAACTTAGCAAAGAAATCATTTTATAGAGTTGAGCCGAAACCTCCCATTGAAACTAAGAATCTTTTAGTTCTCCCTTTTAATAATAATTTCACTTTCCTTCCCATTTTGCTTGAATCCTTTAATGTAAATGTTGCCTTTGGCAACAAAAAAAACTATAGAGAATATCTTAATCAGGAATTCACCAGAAAATTCTCTTGCTTGCATCTATAAAGTTCCTTGTGGAAACTGTGATAAATTTTATGTTGGTCAGACTGGTAAGGGTCTTTTTGTTAGACTTAAGCAACATAAATATAGTATACGAACGGAACAAGAATCAAATGCCTTGCTTAATCATGTTGAAAACTATGATCATTGTATTGACTGGACTAACGCCAACTCAGTTGTTACCTCTAACTCTATTACCAATGGAAATATCAATGAATCTTCTATTATTAAATACACAAAGAATTATAATCTTAATATTAGTTATGGTCTATACAAATTAGATAACTTTAGTGTTGATAAGATTTGTAAAATGATAAGTTTATGAACGCTCGTAGTATGTTTTGGACAATCACATGTTTACCAAATGGCGTTCTAGCTTCGTCTCTTCGATGTATATCAACTGACTGTTATACTTATCTCTTGTGTCTCCCCTGATGATGTGATTATTACACGAAAGTGCACTTGGGAACTTTTCGTGTTTCATTTTCAACGTGGACTCATAGGAATATATATATATGTATTTATCTATTTATTTATTTATTATTTATTTTGCTTTGTCGCTGTCTCCCGCATTTGCGTGGTAGCGCAAGGAAACAGACGAAAGAAATGGCCCAACCCACCCCCATACACATGTATAAACATACACGTCCACACACGCAAATATACATACCTATACATCTCAATGTACACATATACATACACACACAGACACATACATATATACCCATGCACACAATTCTCACTGTCTGCCTTTATTCATTCACATCGCCACCTCGCCACACACGGAATACCATCCTCCTCCCCCCTCATGTGTGCGAGGTAGCGCTAGGGAAAGACAAAAAAGACCACATTCGTTCAAACTCAGTCTCTAACTGTCATGCAATAATGCCCGAAAGCACAGCTCCCTTTCCACATCCAGGCCCCACACAACTTTCCATGGTTTACTCCAGACGCTTCACATGCCCTGATTCAATCCACTGAACGCACGTCAACCCGGGTATACCACATCGATCCAATTCACTCTATTCCTTACCCGCCTTTCACCCTCCTGCATGTTCAGGCCCCGATCACTCAAAATCTTTTTCACTCCATTTCCACCTCCAATTTGGTTTCCCACTTCTCCTCGTTCCCTCCACCTCTAACACATATATCCTCTTGGTCAATCTTTCCTCACTCATTCTCTCCATGTGACCAAACCATTTCCAAACACCCTCTTCTGTTCTCTCAACCAAACTCTTTTTATTTCCACACATCTCTCTTACCCTTACATTACTTACTCGATCAAACCACCTTACACGACATATTATCGTCAAACATCTCATTTCCAGCACGTCCACCCTCCTGCGCACAACTCTATCCATAGCCCACGCCTCGCAACCATAGAATATTGTTGAAACTACTATTCCTTCAAATATAACCATTTTTGCTTTCCGAGATAATGTTCTCGACTTCCAAACATTCTTCAAGGTTCCCAGAATTTACGCCCCCTCCCCCATCCTATGACTCACTTCCGCTTTCATGGTTCCATCCGCTGCCAGATCCACTCCCAGATATCTAAAACACTTTACTTAATCCAGTTTTTCTCCATTCAAACTTACCTCCCTGGGGATAGGGGAGAAAGAATACCTCCTTGGCATTCCTCACGTGTCGTAGAAGGCGACTAAAGGGGACGGGAGCGGGGGGTCCAGAAACCCTCCCCTCCTTGCCTTTTAACTTTCTATAAGGGGAAACAGAAGGAGTCACGCGGGAGTGCTCATCCTCCTTGAAGGCTCAGGTTGGGGTGTCTAAATGTGTGTGAATGTAGCCAAGATGAGAAAAAAGGAGATATAGGTAGTATGTTTGAGGAAAGCAGCCTGGATGTTTTGGCTGCGAGTGAAACGAAGCTCAAGGGTAAAGGGGAAGAGTGGTTTGGGAATGTCTTGAGAGTAAAGTCAGGGGTTAATGAGATGACAAGAGCAAGGGAAGGAGTAGCACTACTCTTGAAACAGGAGTTGTGGGAGTATGTAATACAGTGTAAGAGAGTAAAATCTAGATTGATATGGGTAAAACTGAAAGTTGATAGAGGGAGATGGGTGATTATTAGTGCTTATGCACCTGGGTATGAGAAGAAAGATCATGAGAGGCAAGTGTTTTGGGAACAGCTAAATGAGTGTGTTTGGTTTTGATGCACAAGACCGGGTTTTAGTGATGGGTGATTTGAATGAAAAGGTGACTAATGTGGCAGTTGAGGGAATAATTGGTATACATGGGGTGTTCAGTGTTGTAAATGGAAATGGTGAAGAGCTTGTAGATTTATGTGTTGAAAAAGGACTGGTGATTGGGAATACTTGGTTTAAAAAAGCGAGATATACGTAAGTATACGTATGTAAATAGGGGAGATGGTCAGAGAGCTTTATTGGAATACGTGTTAATTGATAGGCGCGCGAAAGAGAGACTTTAAGATGTTAATGTGCTGAGAGGTGCAACTGGAGGGATGTCTGATCATTATTTCGTGGAGGCGAAGGTGAAGATTTATAGGGGTTTTCAGAAAAGAAGAGAGAATGTTGGGGTGAAGAGAGTGGTGAGAGTAAATGAGCTTGAGGAGGAGACTTGTGTGAGGAAGTACAAGGACAGACTGAGTACAGAATGGAAAGAGGTGAGAAAAAAGGAGGTAAGGGGAGTGGGGGAGGAACGTGATGTATTTAGGGAAGCAGTGTTGGCTTGCGCAAAAGATGCTTGAGGCATGAGAAGCGTGGGAGGTGGGTTGATTAGAAAGGGTAGTGAGTGGTGGGATGAAGAAGTAAGATTATTAGTGAAAGAGAAGAGAGAGGCATTTGGACGATTTTTGGAGGTAGAAAATGCAAATGAGTGGGAGATGTATAAAAGAAACAAGCAGGATGTCAAGAGAAAGGTGCAAGAGGTGAAAAAGAGGGCAAATGAGGGTTGGTCCGAGAAAGAATCATTAAATTTTAGGGAAAATAAAAAGATGTTTTGGAAGGAGGTTAATAAACTGCGTAAGACGAGGGAGCAAATGGGAACGTCAGTGAAGGGGGTTAATGGGGAGGTGATAACAAGTAGTGGTGATGTGAGAAGGAGATAGATTTAGTATTTTGAAGGTTTGTTGAATGTGAATGATGATAGAGTGGCAGATATAAGGTGTTTTGGTCGAGGTGGTTTGTAAAGTGAGAGGGTTAGGGAGAATGATTTGGTAAACAGAGAAGAGGTAGTAAAATCTTTGCGGAAGATGAAAGCCGGCAAGGCAGCGGGTTTGGATGGCATTGCATTGGAATTTATTAAAAATGGGGGTGACTGTATTGTTGACTGATTGGTAAAGTTATTTAATGTATGTATGATTCATGGTGAGGTGCCTGAGGATTGGCGGAATCCTTGCATAGTACCATTGTACAAAGGCAAAGGGGATAAGAGTGAGTGCTCAAATTAAAGAGGTATAAGTTTTTTGAGTATTCCTGGTACATTATATGGGAGGGTATTGATTGAGAGGGTGAAGGCATGTACAAAGCATCAGACTGGGGAAGAGCAGTGTGTTTTCAGAAGTGGTAGAGGATGTGTGGATCAGGTGTTTGCTTTGAAGAATGTATGTAAGAAATACTTAGAAAAGGAAATTGATTTGTATATAACATTTATGGATCTGGAAAAGGCATATGATAGAGATGCTCTGTGGAAGGTATTAAGAATATATGGTGTAGGAGGCAAGTTGTTAGAAGCAGTGAACATTTCTTTTCGAGGATATAAGGCTTGTGTTCGTGTAAGAAGAGAGGAAAGTGATTGGTTCTCAGTGTATGCATGTTTGCGGTAGGGGTGTGTGATGGCTCCATGGTTGTTTAATTTGTTTATGGATGTGGTTGTTAGCGAGGTGAATGCAAGAGTTTTGGAAATAGGGGGCAAGTATGCAGTCTGTTGTTGATGAGGGAGCTTGGGAAGTGAGTCAGTTGTTGTTCGCTGATGATACAGCGCTGGTGGCTGATTCATGTGAGAAACTGCAGAAGCTGGTTATTGAGTTTGGTAAAGTGTGTGAAAGAAGAAAGTTATGAGTAAATGTGAATAAGAGCAAGGTTACCAGGTACAGTTGGGTTGAAGGTCAAGTCAATTGGGAGGTAAGTTTGAATGGAGAAAAACTGGAAGAATTAAAGTGTTTTAGATATCTGGGAGTCGATCAGCTAGCGGATGGAACCATGGAAGCGAAAGTGAAGCATAGGGTGAGGGAGGGGTCGTAAATACTGGGAGACTTGAAGAACGTGTGGAAGTCGAGAACATTATCTCGGGAAGCAAAAATGACTATGTTTGAAGGAATAGTGGTTCCAACAATGTTTTATGGTTGCGAGGCGTGGGCTATGGATAGAGTTGTGCGGAGGAGGGTGGATGTGCTGGAAATGAGATGTTTGAGGACAATATGTGGTGTGAAGTGGTTTGATCGAGTAAGTAAAGTAAGGGTAAGAGAGATGTGTGGAAATAAAAAGAGCATGGTTGAGAGAGCAAAAGAGGGTGTTTTGAAATGGTTTGGGCACATGGAGAGAATGAGTGAGGAAAGATTGACCAAGAGGATATATGTGTCGAAGGCGGAGGGAACGAGGAGAAGTGGGAGACCAAATTGGAGGTGGAAAGATGGAGTGAAAAAGATTTTGAGTGATCGGGTCTGAACATGGAGGAGGTTGAAAGGCGTGCAAGGAATAGATTGAATTGGATCGATGTGGTATACTGGGGTCGACGTGCTGTCAATGGATTGAACCAGGGCATGTGAAGCGTCTGGGGAAAACCATGGAAGGTTCTATGGGGCCTGGATGTGGAGGGGGAGCTGAGGTTTCGGGCATTATTGCATGGCAGCCGGGGACTGAGTGTGAACGAATGGGGCCTTTTTCGTCTTTTCCTATCGATACCTCGCACATATGAGCGGGTAGGGAGATGTTATTCCACTTGTGGCGAGGTGGCGATGGGAATAAATAAAGGCAGACAGTATGAATTATGTTCATGTGCATATATGTATTTGTCTCTATGTGTATATATATATGTGCATTGAGATGTATAGGTATGTATATTTGCGTGTTTGGACGTGTATGTATATACATGTGTATGGGTGTGGGTTGGGCCGTTTCTCTCGTCTGTTTTTTTGCGCTACGCAAACGCGGGAGACAGCGACAAAGCAAAATAAATAAATAAATGAATAAATAAATAAATAAATAAATATATATATATATATATATATATATATATATATATATATATATATATATATATATATATATATATATATATATATTTATATTATTCGCCAATTCCCGCATTAGCGAGGTAACGTTAAAAACAGAGGACTGGGCCTCTGAGGGAATATCCTCACCTGGCTCCCTTCTCTGTTCCTTCATTTGGAAAATTAAAAAAAAACAAGAGGGAAGGATTTCCAGCCTCCCGCTCCCTCCCCTTTTAGTCGCTTTCTACAACACGCAGGGAATATATATATATATATATATATATATATATATATATATATGTAAATATATATATATATTTTTTTTTTTTTTTTTTGCTTTGTCGCTGTCTCCCGCGTCTGTGGGGTAACGCATGGAAACAGACGAAAGAAATGGCCCAACCCACCCCCCCCATACACATGTACATACATACGTCCACACACGCAAATATACATACCTACACAGCTTTCCATGGTTTACCCCAGACGCTTCACATGCCCTGATTCAATCCACTGACAGCACGTCAACCCCGGTATACCACATCAATCCAATTCACTCTATTCCTTGCCCTCCTTTCACCCTCCTGCATGTTCAGGCCCCGATCGCACAAAATCTTTTTCACTCCATCTTTCCACCTCCAATTTGGTCTCCCACTTCTCCTCGTTCCCTCCACCTCCGACACATATATCCTCTTGGTCAATCTTTCCTCACTCATTCTCTCCATGTGTCCAAACCATTTCAAAACACCCTCTTCTGCTCTCTCAACCACGATCTTTTTATTTCCACACATCTCTCTTACCCTTACGTTACGTACTCGATCAAACCACCTCACACCACACATTGTCCTCAAACATCTCATTTCCAGCACATCCACCCTCCTGCGCACAACTCTATCCATAGCCCACGCCTCGGAACCATACAACATTGTTGGAACCACTATTCCTTCAAACATACCCATTTTTGCTTTCCGAGATAATGTTCTCGACTTCCACACATTCTTCAAGGCTCCCAGGATTTTCGCCCCCTCCCCCACCCTATGATCCACTTCCGCTTCCATGGTTCCATCCGCTGCCAGATCCACTCCCAGATATCTAAAACACTTTACTTCCTCCAGTTTTTCTCCGTTCAAACTTACCTCCCAATTGACCCTACTGTACCTAGTAACCTTGCTCTTATTCACATTTACCCTTAACTTTCTTCTTTCACACACTTTACCAAACTCAGTCATCAGCTTCTGCAGTTTCTCACATGAATCAGCCACCAGCGCTGTATCATCAGCGAACAACAATTGACTCACTTCCCAAGCTCTCTCATCCACAACAGACTTCATACTTGCCCCTCTTTCCAAAACTCTTGCATTTACCTCCGTAACAACCCCATCCATAAACAAATTAAACAACCATGGAGACATCACACACCCCTGCCGCAAACCTACATTCACTGAGAACCAATCACTTTCCTCTCTTCCTACACGTACACACGCCTTACATCCTCGATAAAAACTTTTCACTGCTTCTAACAACTTGCCTACCACATCATATATTCTTAATACCTTCCACAGAGCATCTCTATCAACTCTATCATATGCCTTCTCCAGATCCATAAATGCTACATACAAATCCATTTGCTTTTCCAAGTATTTCTCACATACATTCTTCAAAGCAAAAACCTGATCCACACATCCTCTACCACTTCTGAAACCACTCTGCTCTTCCCCAATCTGATGCTCTGTACATCCCTTCACCCTCTCAATCAATACCCTCCCATATAATTTACCAGGAATACTCAACAAACCTATACCTCTGAAATTTGAGCACTCACTCTTATCCCCTTTGCCTTTGTACAATGGCACTATGCACGCATTCCGCCAGTCCTCAGGCACCTTACCATGAGTCGTACATACATTAAATATCCTTAACAACCAATCAATAATACAGTCACCCCCCTTTTTTAATAAATTCCACTGCAATACCATCCAAACCTGCTGCCTTGCCGGCTTTCATCTTCCGCAAAGCTTTTACTACCTCTTCGCTGTTTACCAAATCATTTTCCCTAACCCTCTCACTTTGCACACCACCTCGACCAAAACATCCTATATCTGCCACTCTATCATCAAACACATTCAACAAACCTTCAAAATACTCACTCCATCTCCTTCTCACATCACCACTACTTGTTATCACCTCCCCATTTGCGCCCTTCACTGAAGTTCCCATTTTCTCCCTTGTCTTACGCACTTTATTTACCTCCTTCCAGAACATCTTTTTATTCTCCCTAAAATTTAATGATACTCTCTCACCCCAACTCTCATTTGCCCTCTTTTTCACCTCTTGCATATATATATATATATATATATATATATATATATATATATATATATATATATATATATATATATATATATATATATATATATATATATATATATATATATATATATATATATATATATATATATATATATATATATATATATATATATTCTAATTATACTTTGTCGCTATCTCCCGCGCTAGTGAGGTAGCGCAAGGAAACAGACGAAAGAATGGCCCAACACACAACCACATACACATGTATATACATACACGTCCACACACGCACATATAAATACCTATACATCTCAACGTATACATTTATATACAAACACACACATAAAAAATCTACACATGTATACATATATACATGGAATAACAACACTTCCCCCTGCATAACCGCGAGGTAGCGCTAGGAAAAGACAACAAAAGCCACATTCGTTCACATTCAGTTTCTAGCTATCATATATAATGCACCGAAACCACAGCTCGCTTTCCACACCCAGGCCACACAGAACTTTCTGTGGTTTATCCAGATGCTTTACATGCCCTGGTTCAATCCAATAAAAGCACGTCGACCAAGGAATACCACATAGATTCAATTCACTCTATTCCTTACACGCCTTTCATCCTCCTGCATGTTCAGGCCCAGATCACTCAAAATCTTTTTCACTCCATCTTTCCACCACCAATTTGGTCTCCCACTTCTTGTTCCCTCCACCTTCGGCACATATATCCTCTTTGTCAATCTTTCCCCACTAATTCTCTTCATGTGACCAAACCATTCCAAAACACCCTCTTCTGCTCTCAACCACACTTTTTTATTACTACACATCTCTCTTACCCTTTCACTACTTACCCGATCAAACCACCTCACACCGCATATTGTCCTAAAACATCTCATTTCCAGCACATCCCACCTCCTCCGCACAACTCTATCTATAGCCCACGCCTCGCAACAAGATATAATTGTTGGAAACACTTTCCTTTAAACATACCCATTTTTGCTTTCCAAGATAACGTTCTCGACTTCCACACATTCTTCAAGGCTCCCAGAAGTTTCGCCCCCTCCACCACCCTACGATTCACTTCAGTTTCCATGATTCCATCCGCTGCCAAATCCACTTCCAGATATCTAAAGCATATCACTTCCTCCAGTTTTTCTCCATTCAAACTTACCTCCCAATTGACTTGTCCCTCAACCCTACTGTACTAATAACCTTGCTCATGTTCACATTTACTCTCAGCTTTCTTCTTTCACACACTTTACCAAACTCAGTAATCAGCTTCTGCAGCTTCTCACCCGAACCAGCCACCAGCGCTGTATCATCAGCGAACAACAACTGCCTCACTTCCTAAGCTCTCTCATCCACAACAGACTGCATACTTGCCCCTCTTTCCAAAACTCTTGCATTCACCTCCCTAACAACCCCATCCATAAGCAAATTAAGCGACCATGGAGACATCACGCACCCCTGCCGCAAACCAGCATTCACTGAGAACCAACAACTTTCCTCTCTTCAATCACTTAGAGCGCTGGTGGCTGATTCGTGTGAGAAACTGCAGAAGCTGATGACTGAGTTTGGTAAAGTGTGTAAGACTCACGCATATACCATTAATTTCTCATTAACTATTTGTTATTATCATTTTACTGTAAGTTATATAGAGTTAGATGCATGTTCCCACGGGCCCACTGTTCCCACGGGCTACTGTTACTCAGGATGTTTGAACACGTAAGATCTGATCTGTTATTTGAACACGTCGTTGAATGGGTGTTGACGGACTCCCATATAACTCCTGTCAGTGTGACCTGAGGGGTCACACTGGCCAGCATCGTCACACTGTTCACTAGAGTGTGTCGTAGTGTGTCATAAGACTATAGCCTAGAGTACTACAGATGTACGTACATATTCTTTTGTAATAAATCTACAAAGGCCGCCTGATCTTCATTGACTACCATCCACGAAGAAGACCTGTATTCATTCCTGACAACTCAACCTTACAAAGTGTGTGAAAGAAGAAAGCTGATAGTAAATGTGAAAAAGAGCAAGGTTACAAAGTACAGTAGGGTTGAGGGACAAGTCAATAAGGAGGCAAGTTTGAATGGAGAAAAACTGGACGAAGCGAAGTGTTTTAGATATCTGGAAGTGGATTTGGCAGCGGATGGAACCCTGGAAGCGGAAGTGAATCATAGGGTGGGGGAGAAGGCGAAAGTTCTTGAAGCGTTGAAGAATGTGTGGAAGTCGAGAATATTATCTCGGAGCGAAAAAATGGATATGTTTGAAGGAATAGTGATTCCAACAATGTTATATGGTTGCGCTATAGATGGAGTTGTGCGGAGGAGGATGGATTAGCCGGAAATGAGATGTTTCAGTAAAATATGTGGTGTAAAGTGGTTTGACTGAGTAATTTTTATTAGGGTAAGAGAGATGTGTGGTAATAAAAAGAGTGTGGTTGAGAGAGCAGAGGAGGGTGTTTTGAAATGGTTTTGTCACATGGAGAAAATGAGTGAGGAAAGATTGACAAAGAGGATATATGTGTCAGAAATGAAGGGAACGAGGAGAAATGGGAGACCAAATTGGAGGTGGAAAGATGGAGTGAAAAAGATTATGAGCGATCAGGGTCTGAACATGCAGGTGGGTTAAAGGCGTGAGAGGAATAGAGTGAATTGGAACGATGTGGTATACCGGGTCGACGTGCTATCAATGGATTGAACTAGGACATGTGAAGCGTCTGGGGTAAACCATGGAAAGTTCTGTGGGGCCTGGATGTGGAAAGGGAGCTGTGTTTCGGTGCATTATATATGACAGCTAGAGATTGAGAGCGAACGAATGTGGCCTTTGTTATATTTTCCTAGCGCTACCTCGCGCACATGCGGGGGTAGGGAATTGTTATTTCATGTGTGGCTGGGTGGCGATGGAAATGAATAAAAGCAGACAGTATGAATTATGTACATGTGTATATATGTATATGTCTGCGTGTGTATATCTATATATACGTTGAGATATATAGGTATGTATATTTGCGTGTGTGGACGTTTATGTATATACATGTGCATGTGGGTGGGTTGGGCAATTTGTTCGTCCGTTACCTTGCGCTACCTCGCTGACGCGGGAGATAGCGACAAAGGAAATAAACACACACACACACACACACACACACACACACATATATATATATATATATATATATATATATATATATATATATATATATATATATATATATATATATATATATATATATATATATATATATATATATATATATATATATATATATATATATATAAATTTTCTTTTTTCTTTTCTTATTATACTTTTTTGCCGTCTCCCACATTAGCAAGGTAGCGCAAGGAAACAGGCAAAAGAATGGCTCAACCCACCCACATACACATGTATATACATACACGCCCACACACGGACATACACATACCTATACATTTCTGCATATACATATATGTACATACAGAGACTTATGCAAATATACACAGTTACATACTCATACTTGCTGCCTTCATCCATTTTCGTCACCACCCCGCCACACATGAAATGGCACCACCTTCCCCCTCGCGCGCACGAGGTAGCGCTAGGAAAAGACAACAAAGGCCACATTCGTTCACACTTAGTGTCTAGCTGTCATGTGTTCCGCACCGAAACCAGAGCCCCACAAAACTTTCTATGGCTTAACCCAGGCACTTCACATGCCCTGGTTCAATCCAATGACATCACGTCGAACCCGGTATGCCACATCGTTCCAATTCACACTATTCCTTGCACGCCTTTCAGCCTCTTGTAAGTTCAGTCCCCGATCGCTCAAAATCTTATTCACTCCGTCCTTCCACCTCTAATTTGGTCTCCCACTCCTCCTCGTTCCCTCCACCTCTGACACATGTAGCCTCTTTATCAATTTCTCCTCGCACATTTTCTCCGTGTGACCAAACCATTTCAATACACTCTCTTTTGCTCTCTCAACCACACTCTGTTGTTACCACATGTCCCTCTTACCCTTTCAGTACCTTATTCTATTAAACCACCTCTAACCACATATTGTACTCAAACATATCATTTCCAACACATCCTCCCGCCTCCGCACAACCCTATCCATAGCCAACGCCTCGCAACCATGTAACATTGTTGAAACCACTATTCATTGAAACATACCCATTTGTGCTCTCCAAGATAACGTTCTCGCCTTCCAAATATTCTTCAACGCTCTTGGAACTTTTGCACCCTCAACCACCCTGTGACTCACTTCCGCTTCCATGGTTCCATCTGCTGCCAAATCCACTCCCAGATATCTAAAAAACTTCACTTCCTCCAGTTTTTCTCCATTCAAACATACCTCTCAGTTGACTTGTCCCTCAATCCTACTGAACGTAATAACCTTGCTCTTATTCACATTGCCTCTCAGCTTTCTTCTTTCACACACTTTACCAGACTCAGTCACCAGCTTCTGCAGTTTCTCACCCAAATCAGCAACAGCGATGTATCATCAGCGAACAACAGCTGACTCACTTCCCAAGCTCTCTCATCCACAACAGACTGCATACTTGCCCCTATCTCCAAAACTCTTACATTCACCTCCATAAACAAACTAAACAACTATGGAGACATCACGCACCCCTGCCACAAGCCGGCAATCAACGGGAACCAATCACTTTCCTCTCTTCCAACTCCTACACATGCCTTACATCCTTGATGAAAAGATTTCATTGCTTCTGGTAACTTATATACTCTTAATACCTTTCACAGAGCATCTTTATTAACTTTATCGTATGCCATCTTCAGATCCGTATATGCTACATAAAAATTCATATATTTTTCTAAATATTTCCCACATACATTCTTCAAAGCAAACACCTGATCCACACATCCTCTACTACTTCTGAAACCACACTCTTCTCCAGTCTGATGCTCTGTTCATGCCTTAACCCTCTCAATCAATACCCCCCTATATATTTTCCCAGGAATACTCAACAAACTTATACCCTCCAATTTGAACACTCACCTTTATCCCGTTTACCTTTGCACAGTGGCACTATGCATGTATTCCGCCAATCCTCAGGCACTTTACCATAAACCATACATACATTGAATATCCTTACCAACCAGTCAACAACACAGTCACCCTCTTTTTTGAGAATTTCCACTGAAAATCTATTGAAACCCGCCGCCTTGCCGGCTTTTATCTTCCGGAAAGCTTTCACTACCTCTTCTCAATTTACCAAATCATTTTCCCTAACCCTCTCAATTTGCACATCACCTCGACCAACACACCCCACATCTGCCACTCTATCATCAAACACATTTAACAAACCTTCAAAATACTCACTCCATCGCCTTCTCACATCACCACTACTTGTTATCACCTCCCCATTTGCACCCTTCACTGAAGTTCCCATTTGCTCGCTTGTCTTACGTACTTTATTTACCTCCTTCCAATACATCAGTTTATTCTCCCTGAAATTTAATGATACTCTCTCACCCCAACTCTCGTTTGCCCTCTTTTTCACCTCTTGCACCTCTCCCATTCATTTGCATTTTTTCCCTGCAAAAATCGTTCAAATGCCTCTCTCTTCTCTTTCACTAATAATCTTACTTCTTCATTCCTCCACTCACTACCTTTTCTAATCAACCCACCTCCCACGCTCCTCATGCTACAGGCATCTTTTGTGCAATCCATCACTGCTTCCTTAAATACATCCCATTCCTCCCCCACTCCCCTTACCTCCTTTGTTCTCACCTTTTTCTATTCTATACTCATTCTCTCCTGGTACTTCCTCATACAAGTCTCCTTCCCAAGCTCACTTACTCTCATCACTCTCTTCACCCCAACATTCTCTCTTCTTTTCTGAAAACCCCCACAAATCTTCACCTTTGCTTTCACAAGATAATGATCAGACATCCCTATAGTTGCACCTCTCAGCACATTAACATCCAAAAGTCTCTCTTTCGTGCGTGATCAATTAAAACGTAATCCAATAACGCTCTCTGGCCATCTCTCCTACTTACATAAGTATACTTATGTATATCTCGCTTTTTAAACCAGGTATTCCCAATCACCAGTCCTTTTTAGCACATAAATCTACAAGCTCTTCACCATTTCCATTTACAACCCTGAACACCCCATATATACCAATTATTCCCTCAACTGCCACATTACTCACCTTTGCATTCAAATCACCCATCACTATAACCCGGTCTCGTGCATCAAAACCACTAACACACTCATTCAGGTGCT
>NC_092225.1:3936012-3963512 GCF_036320965.1 Panulirus ornatus
ATGAAAAAAAAAAAAAAACGAGAGGGCAGGATTTCCAGCCCCGACTCCCTCCCCTTTTAGTCGCCTTCTACGACACGCAGGGAATACGTGGGAAATATTCTTTCTCCCGTATCCCCAGGGATAAATATCTATCTATCTATCTATCTATCTATATATATATATATATATATATATATATATATATATATATATATATATATATATATATATATACATATATATATATATGTGTGTGTGTGTGTGTGTGTGTGTGTTTGTGTGTGTGGATGGGCCGTTCTTCGTCCGTTCCCTGGTGCTAACTTGCTGATGTGGGATATTGGCGATCAAGTATAATAAATAGATATTTGTTTATATATATATATATATATATTTTTTCACATCTTGGTTACATCCACACACATTTAGGCACCCCAATCTGAGCCTTCGAGGAGGATGAGCACTCCCCGCGTGACTCCTTCTTCTGTTTCCCATTTCAGAAAGTCAAAAAAAATACAAGGAGGGGAGGATTTCTGGCCCCCCGCTCCCGTCCCCTCTAGTCGCTTTCTACGACACGCGAGGAATGCGTGGGAAGTATTCTTTCACCCCTATCCCCAGGGATAATATACATATATATATATATATATATATATATATATATATATATATATATATATATATATATATATATATATATATATATATATATATATATATATATATATATATATATATACACATACACACACATACACACACACACGCACATATACACACACACACACATACATATATATACATATGAAAAAATGTAAGAAACAATTTAGAAAACTGAAACTTCTAGCTTGAAATGAAAAAAAAAATGAACGTCACATAATGGTTCAACCTCTGGCTATTGAAAAATGGAAATGTTTAATTTATTTACACAAAAGTCAATAGTAGTTCTCATCAATTTAACCACTGTATCAATAAGCTTCAGTGTCTAAGCTACATTTTTCTCAACTTCACTATTTTCTTGTCAAAGCACCATGTATGAAAACTACCACTCCAGTAACACAACTATAAACATTTACTTCCCCTTTAAAAAAGTTCTGGGGAAGTCTGTCTCGATACACTGCGGGACACTCTACCACCTGGCGGGGTTTGTGTTGCAATGGTTTTTTGATTCACAAACGTAATAGCATCACTGGTGGCCAAGGTAGCTTCGTTGGCGAAGAGGAGCTCATGAAACATGTCGGAAAGCATGATACTATATATATATAGTAGAGGATGTGTGGATCAGGTGTTTGCTTTGAAGAATGTATGTGAGAAATACTTAGAAAAGCAAATGGATTTGTATGTAGCATTTATGGATCTGGAGAAGGCATATGATAGAGTTGATAGAGATGCTCTGTGGAAGGTATTAAGAATATATGGTGTGGGAGGCAAGTTGTTAGAAGCAGTGAAAAGTTTTTATCGAGGATGTAAGGCATGTGTACGTGTAGGAAGAGAGGAAAGTGATTGGTTCTCAGTGAATGTAGGTTTGCGGCAGGGGTGTGTGATGTCTCCATAGTTGTTTAATTTGTTTATGGATGGGGTTGTAAGGGAGGTAAATGCAAGAGTCCTGGAAAGAGGGGCAAGTATGAAGTCTGTTGGGGATGAGAGAGCTTGGGAAGTGAGTCAGTTGTTGTTCGCTGATGATACAGCGCTGGTGGCTGATTCATGTGAGAAACTGCAGAAGCTGGTGACTGAGTTTGGTAAAGTGTGTGGAGGAAGAAAGTTGAGAGTAAATGTGAATAAGAGCAAGGTTATTAGGTACAGTAGGGGTGAGGGTCAAGTCAATTGGGAGGTGAGTTTGAATGGAGAAAAACTGGAGGAAGTGAAGTGTTTTAGATATCTGGGAGTGGATCTGTCAGCGGATGGAACCATGGAAGCGGAAGTGGATCATAGGGTGGGGGAGGGGGCGAAAATTTTGGGAGCCTTGAAAAATGTGTGGAAGTCGAGAACATTATCTCGGAAAGCGAAAATGGGTATGTTTGAAGGAATAGTGGTTCCAACAATGTTGTATGGTTGCGAGGCGTGGGCTATGGATAGAGATGTGCGCAGGAGGATGGATGTGCTGGAAATGAGATGTTTGAGGACAATGTGTGGTGTGAGGTGGTTTGATCGAGTAAGTAACGTAAGGGTAAGAGAGATGTGTGGAAATAAAAAGAGCGTGGTTGAGAGAGCAGAAGAGGGTGTTTTGAAATGGTTTGGGCACATGGAGAGAATGAGTGAGGAGAGATTGACCAAGAGGATATATGTGTCGGAGGTGGAGGGAACGAGGAGAAGAGGGAGACCAAATTGGAGGTGGAAAGATGGAGTGAAAAAGATTTTGTGTGATCGGGGCCTGAACATGCAGGAGGGTGAAAGGAGGGCAAGGAATAGAGTGAATTGGAGTCATGTGGTATACAGGGGTTGACGTGCTGTCAGTGGATTGAATCAAGGCATGTGAAGCGTCTGGGGTAAACCATGGAAAGCTGTGTAGGTATGTATATTTGCGTGTGTGGACGTGTGTATGTACATGTGTATGGGGGGGGGGGGCCATTTCTTTCGTCTGTTTCCTTGCGCTACCTCGCAAACGCGGGAGACAGCGACAAAGTATAAAAAAAAAAAAAATATATATATATATATATATATATATATATATATATATATATATATATATTATTTGTTGATAAAGCCATAGAATACTTAATCAAATCCAGTTACGTTATAGCAGTTATTTTTTCAGATTCGTTATCGGCTCTTAAACAATAAACTCCTGTTTCACAGAGTCGAATGAAGCTCAGGGTAATTCATAAACAAACTGCATTCATGTGTAAAAGATATCAATCTTGATATGGTTACCTGGTGGGTCATTGTAAACATATCGGCAATGCACAAGCTGACATGTTGGATAAATGTGCCTCAGAACTCGGGAGGTCATCTCGATCCCCCGGGAGCTGGGGTCCTGCCTTTACTTGGGGAAGAAATTCACATTTCTTCTGTGACAAACAAAACAGAATAGAGGAAGTCGTGCTGGCCCGCTGACGTCAAAACTGTGCCTATGCAACTCGCCTTCAACCCCTTATAGACGACACATTTCCTCCCAGATGCTCCACATGCAACACAATCTTATCAGTAAATCATATTATTCACTGCAATAATTACACATAAAGAAAAAATTAGAAGATTAATTCCATGAAAATAAAACTAATTCTGACCTGTCAAATATCCTTACAGATAATAACAATCTTATAGATAAGCTGATTATCTTTCTCAAGGAAACTGACTGGAGTGAATAGCTCACTGATGCTATTACTGCTGTGGTGTAGGACTGTTGAATCATGTTCACTATAGCCTATGTGCATGTGATGATGGACGCCTTTCTCTCATCTTTACTGTCACTTTCCCAGTTCCTTATTGCAGCTGCAAAATGGATGCTGTACCACAGGGTAGTATTTGGCTGCCACGTTGGTGCAATATCCACAAACACCTCTCTCCGTCTCTCTCATCCCTTAACATTTACATTATCTTTTTCATAAGTCGCTGCCGTAAAACCCAACAATCAGAACGACAAAACATCAGCTGCTGGTGCTGTGGAGTGAGCGAGGTGACTCCCGGGGAGACAGCGAAAAAAAAAAAAAAAGAAAAAAAAAATATATATATATATATATATATATATATATATATATATATATATATATATATAATATATATATATATATATATATATATATATATATATATATATATATATACATATATATATATATATATATATATATATATATATATATATATATATATATATATGGGGAGGTGATAACAAGTAGTGGTGATGTGAGAAGATGGTGTGAGTATTTTGAAGGTTTGTTGAATGTGTTTGATGATAGAGTGGCAGATATAGTGTGCTTTGGTCGAGGGGGTGACTGTATTATTGACTGGTTGGTAAGGTTATTTAATGCATGTATGACTCATGGTGAGGTACCTGAGGATTGGCGGAATGCGTGCATAGTGCCATTGTACAAAGGCAAAGGGGATAAGAGTGAGTGCTCAAATTACAGAGGTATAAGTTTGTTGAGTATTCCTGGTAAATTATATGGGAGGGTATTGATTGAGAGGGTGAAGGAATGTACAGAGCATCAGATTGGGGAAGAGCAGTGTGGTTTCAGAAGTGGAAGAGGATGTGTGCATCAGGTGTTTGCTTTGAAGAATGTATGTGAGAAATACTTAGTAAAGCAAATGCATTTGTATGTAGCATTTATGGATCTGGAGAAGGCATATGATAGAGTTGATAGAGATGTTCTGTGGAAGGTTTTAAGAATATTTGGTGTGGGAGGCAAGTTGTTAGATGCAGTGAAAAGTTTTTATCGAGGATATAAGGCATGTGTACGTGTAGGAAGAGAGGAAAGTGATTGGTTCTCAGTGAATGTAGGTTTGCGGCAGGGGTGTGTGATGTCTCCATGGTTGCTTAATTTGTTTATGGATGGGGTTGTTGGGGAGGTGAATGCAAGAGTTTTGGAGAGAGGGGCAAGTATGAAGTCTGTTGGGGATGAGAGAGTTTGGGAAGTGAGTCAGTTGTTGTTCGCTGATGATACAGCGCTGGTGGCTGATTCATGTGAGAAACTGCAGAAGCTGGTGACCGAGTTTGGTAAAGTGTGTGAAAGAAGAAAGTTAAGAGTAAATATGAATAAGAGCAAGGTTATTAGGTACAGTAGGGTTGAGGGTCAAGTCAATTGGGAGGTAAGTTTGAATGGAGAAAAACTGGAGGAAGTAAAGTGTTTTAGATATATGGGAGTGGATCTGTCAGCGGATGGAACCATGGAAGCGGAAGTGAATCACAGGGTGGGGGAGGGGGCGAAAATCCCGGAATCCTTGAAGAATGTGTGGAAGTCGAGAACATTATCTCGGAAAGCAAAAATGGGTATTTTTGAAGGAATAGTGGTTCCAATAATGTTGTATGGTTGCGAGGCGTGGGCTATGGATAGAGTTGTGCGCAGGAGGATAGATGTGCTGGAAATGAGATGTTTGAGGACAATGTGTGGTGTGAGGTGGTTTGATCGAGTGAGTAACGTAAAGGTAAGAGAGATGTGTGGAAATAAAAAGAGCGTGGTTGAGAGAGCAGAAGAGGGTGTTTTGAAATGGTTTGGGCAAATGGAGAGAATGAGTGAGGAAAGATTGGCCAAGAGGATATATGTGTCGTAGGTGGAGGGAACGAGAAGTGGGAGACCATATTGGAGGTGGAAAGATGGAGTGAAAAAGATTTTGTTTGATCGGGGCCTGAACATGCAGGAGGGTGAAAGGAGGGCAAGGAATAGAGTGAATTGGATCGATGTGATATACCGGGGTTGACGTGCTGTCAGTGGTTTGAATCAGGGCATGTGAAGCGTCTGGGGTAAACCATGGAAAGCTGTGTAGGTATGTATATTTGCGTGTGTGGACGTATGTATATACATGTGTATGGGGGGGGGGGGTGGGGCCATTTCTTTCGTCTGTGTCCTTGCGGTACCTCGCAAACGCGGGAGACAGCGACAAAGCAAAAAAAAAAAAAAATATATATATATATATATATATATATATATGTATATATATATATATATATATATATATATATATATATATATATATATATATATATATATATATATATATATATATATATATATATATATATATATATATATATATATATATATATATGTTTGAGAGGATGGGTTATTCTTCGTTTGTTTGCTGGTGCCACCTCGCTGATGCAGGAAATGGTGATCAAGTATAATAGATAGTAAAAAAAGAATATATATATATATATCTTTCTTTTTCTTTCAAACTATTCGCTATTTCCTGCATTATTGAGGTAGCGTTAAGAAGAGAGGACTGGGCCTTTGAGGTAATATCCTCACCTGGCTCCCTTCTCTGTTTCTCCTTTTGGAAAATTAAAAAACAAAACCATAGGGGAGGATTTCCAGCTCCCCGCTCCTTCCCCTTTTAGTCTCCTTCCACGATACGCAGGGAATACATGGGAAGTATTCTTTCTCGCATATCCTTAGGGAAAAAAAAGGGGGGGGATATATGTCCAAATTATGAAGACAGATTTTACGAAATGGAAATACTGTTGACTGATGAGTGCAAGAGGAGCTATTACCAGGTTCACAAAGTGGAAGAGTGAAAAAGTAATTGTTGTTAGATGGTGAAAAGAGGCAACACCCACACTTCTGTGCCTTTGATATCAAAAGTATGGGCAGGCAATACATGACGCCATAAGCATAATGATAGTCAAAGTGGGTGAAATCCACATAACTATGCCCAACTTTGTTGGTCAAATGGTGTTCTGAGCCACTCATACTGTGAGGAAATGCTCTCGCTGATGGAAATCAGAGATATCATAAACAAAAACCAAAGACAGGAGTTTGGAACACATAAAAATTATGATTGAAATTACTATATATATATATATATATATATATATATATATATATATATATATATATATATATATATATATATATATATATATATATATATATATATATATATATATATATATATATATATATATATATATATATATATATATATATATATATGCCATATATGTATATATATATATATGCCATTTCCCGCGTTAGGGAGGTAGCGTTAAGAAGAGAGGACTTAGCCTTTGAGGGTATATCCTCACCTGGCCCTCTTCTCTGTTCCTTCTTCTGGAAAATTAAAAAGAAAACGAGAGGGGAGGATTTCCAGCCACCCGCTACCTCCCCTTTTAGTCACCTTGTACAACAAGCAGGGAATACATGGGGAGTATTCTTTCTCCCCTATATTTGGCCGTTCTTCATCTGTCCCTGGTGGTACCTTGCTAATGTGGGAAACGGCAATCATATATGAAATAAAAGAACTGGACTGAACCAAGGAATGTGAAATGTCTGGGGTAAACCATGGAAAGGTCTGTGGGGCCTGGATGTGGATGGGGAGCTATCATTTTGGTGCATTATACATGACAGCTAGAGACTGTCATGTGATTTGGACAATCAAAAGTTTACCAAATGGAGCCCTAGCTTCGTCTCTTCGATGCATATCAACTGAGTGTTATATTTCTCTCTTGTGTCTCCCTTGATGATGTGATTATTACACGAAAGTGCACTTGGGAACTTTTCGTTTTTCATCTTCACCGTGGACTCATAAGAATATCTTGATCACGCGCAAAATTGTGATCCTTTCCAAAAAATATATATATATATATATATATATATATATATATATATATATATATATATATATATATATATATATATATATATATATATATATATATATATATATATATATATATATATATATATATATATATACATATATATATATATATATTCATATATATTCATATACATATATTTCTTTCTTTCATACTATTAGCCATTTCCCGCGTTAGCAAGGTAGCGTTAAGAACAGAGAACTGGGCCTCTGAGGGAATATCCTCACCTGGCCTCGTTCTCTGTTCCTTCTTTTGGAAAATTGAAAAAAAACGAGAGGGGAGGATTTCCAGCCCCCCGCTCCCTCCCCTTTTAGTCGCCTTCTACGACACGCAGGGAATACGTGGGAAGTATTCTTTCTCCCCTATCCCCAGGGATAATATATATATATATATATATATATATATATATATATATATATATATATATATATATATATATATATATATATATATATATATATATGTATATATATATATATATATATATTCATTTATTTTTTACTTATTTATTTTGCTGTGTCGCTGTGTCCCGCGTTTGCGAGGTAGCGCAAGGAAACAGACGAAAGAAATGGCCCAACCCAGCACCATATACATGTATATAAATACACGTCCACACACGCAAATATACATACCTATACATCTCAATGTACACATATATATACACACACAGACATATCCATATATACACATGTATATAAGTCATACTGCCTGCCTTTATTTATTCCCATCGCAACCTCGCCACATATAGAACAATATCCCCCTCCCCCCTAATGTGTGCGAGGTAGCGCTAGGAAAAGACAACAAAGGCCCCATTCGCTCACACTCAGTCTCCAGCTCCCACGTAATAATGCCCGAAACCACAGCTCCCCCTCCACATCCAGGCCCCATAGAACTTTCCATGGTTTACCCCAGACTCTTCACATGCCCTGATTCAATCCATTGACAGCACGCCGACCCGGTGCACTACATCGATCCAATGCACTCTATTCCTTGCCCGCCTTTCACCCTCCTGCAGGTTCAGGCTCCGATCACTCAAAATCTTTTTCACTCCATCTTTCCACCTCCAATTTGGTCTCCCACTTCTTCTCGTTCCCTCCACTTCCGACACATATATCCTCTTGGTCAATCTTTCCTCACCCATTCTCTCCATGTGCCCAAACAATTTCAAAACACACTCTTCTGCTCTCTCGACCACACTCTTTTTATTTCCACACATCTCTCTTACCCTTACATTACTTACTCGATCAAACCACCTCACACCACATATTAACCTCAAACATCTCATTTCCAGCACATCCACCCTCCTACGCACAACTCTATCCATAGCCCACGCCTCGCAACCATACAACACTCTTGGAACCACTATTCCTTCAAACATACCCATTTTTGCTTTCCGAGGTTTTGTTCTCGACTTAAACACATTCTTCAAGGCTCCCAGTATTTTCGCCCCCTCCTCCACCCTATGATTCACTTCCGCTTCCATGGTTCGATTCGCTGCCAGATCCACTCCAACATATCTAAAACACTTTACTTCCTCCAGTTTTTCTCCATTCAAACTTAGCTCCCAATTGACTTGACCCTTAACCCTACTGTACCTAATAACCTTGCTCTTATTCACATTTACTCTTAACTTTCTTCTTTCACACACTTTACCAAACTCAGTCACCAATTTCTGCAGTTTCTCACATGAATCAGCCACCAGCGCTGTATCATCAGCGAACAACAACTGACTCACTTCCCAAGCTCTCTCATCCACAACAGACTTCATACTTGCCCCTCTCTCCAAAACTCTTGCATTCACCTCCCTAACAACCCCATCCATAAACAAATTAAACAACCATGGAGGCATCACACACCCCTGCCGCAAACCTACATTCACTGAGAACCAATCACTTTCCTCTCTTCCTACATGTACACATGCCTTACATTCTCGATAAAAACTTTTCACTGCTTCTAACAACTTGCCTCCCGCACCGTATATTCTTAATACCTTCCACAGAGCATCTTAATCAATTATATTATATGCCTTCTCCAGATCCATAAATGCTACATACAAATCCATTTGCTTTTCAAAGTATTTCCCACATACCTTCTTCAGAGCAAACATCTGATCCACACATCCTCTACCACTTCTGAAACCACACTGCTCTTCCCCAATCTGATGCTCTGTACTTTCCTTCACCCTCTCAATCAATACCCTCAAATATAATTTCCCACGAATACTCAACAAACTTATACCTCTCTAATTTGCGCACATCACTCTTATCCCCTTTGCCTTTGTACAATGGCACTATGCAAGCATTCCGCTAATCCTCAGACACAAAAGAGGTAAGGGGAGTGGGGGAGGAATGGGATGTAATTAGGGAAGGAGTGATGGCTGGCTCATAAGATGCTTTTGGCATGAGAAGCGTGGGAGGTGGATAGATTCGAAAGGGTAGTGAGTGGTGGGATGAAGAAGTAAGATTGTTAGTGAAAGAGAAGAGAGAGGCTTTTGGACGATTTTTGCAGGAAATAATGCAAATGAGTGTTAGATGTATAAAAGAAAAAGGCAGGAGGTCAAGAGAAAGGTGCAAGAGGTCAAAAAGAGGGGAAATGAGAGTTGGGGTGAGAGAGTATCATTAAGTTTTAGGGAGAATAAAAACATGTTTTAGAAGGACGTAAATAAAGTGCGTAAGAGAAGGGAACAAATAGAAACTTCAGTGAAGGGGCAAATGGGGAGGTGATAACAAGTAGTGGTGATGTGAGAAGGAGATGGAGTGAGTATTTTGAGGGTTTGTTGAATGTGTTTGATAATAGGGTGGCAGATATAGGGTGTTTTGGTCGAGGTGGTGTGCAAAGTAAGAGTGTTAGGGAAAATGATTTGGTAAACAGAGAAGAGGTAGTAAAATCTTTCCAGAAGATGAAAGCCGGCATGACAGTGGGTTTGGATGGTATTGCAGAGAAAATCATTAAAAAAGGGGGTGACTGTATTGTTGACTGGTTGGTAAGGTTATTTAATGTTTGTATGTAAATTATATATATATATATATATATATATATATATATATATATATATATATATATATATATATATATATATATATATATATATATATATATATATTCATTTGTTTTTATCATTGTACTTTGTCGCTCTCTCAATCTTCAGTGAGGTAGCGCAAGGAAACAGACGAAAGAATGGCCCAACCCACTCATATACACATGTATATATATCTACATGTCCACACATGCACATATACATACCTATACATCTCAACATATGCATATATATATACACAGAGACATATATATATATACACATGTATATAATTCATACTGTCTGCCCTTATTTATTCTCGTCGCCTCCCCGCCACACATGAAATGTAAACCCCCTCTCACGTCATATGCGCGAGGTAGCGCTAGGAAAAGACAACAAAGGCCACATTCGTTCACACTCAGTCTCTAGCAGTCATGTATAATGCACCGAAACCACAGCTCTCTTTCCACATCCAGAAATCACAAAACTTTCCAAGGTTTACCCCAGACGCTTCACATTCCATGGTTCAATATATTGACAGCAAGTCGACCCCGGTATACCACATCGTTCCATTTCACTCTATTCCTTGCAGGCCTTTCATCCCACCTGCATGTTCAGACCCCGATCACTCAAAATCATTTTCACTCCATCTTTTCAAATCCAATTTGGTCTCTACTTCTCTTCGTTCCCTCCACCCCTGACAAATATTCCCTTCTTGTCAATCTCTCCCAACTCATTCTCTCCATGTGACCAAACCATTTCAAAACACCCTCTTCTGCTCTTTCCATCACACTCTTTTTGTGATCACAAATCTCTCTTATCCTTTTATTACTTACTCGATCGAACCATCTTTTTTTTTTTTTGTCGCTGTCTCCCGCGTTTGCGAGGTAGCGCAAGGAAACAGACGAAAGAAATGGCCCAACCCACCCCCATACACCTGTATATACATACGTCCAAACACGCAAATATACATAGTTACACAGCTTTCCTTAGTTTACCCCAGACGCTTCACATGCCTTGATTCAATCCACTGACAGCAGGTCAACCCCGGTATACCACATCGCTCCAATTCACTCTATTCCTTGCCCTCCTTTCACCCTCCTGCATGTTCAGGCCCCGATCACACAAAATCTTTTTCACTCCATCTTTCCACCTCCAATTTGGTCTCCCTCTTCTCCTCGTTCCCTCCACCTCCGACACATATATCCTCTTGGTCAATATTTCCTCACTCATTCTCTCCATGTGCCCAAACCATTTCAAAACACCCTCTTCTGCTCTCTCAACCACGCTCTTTTTATTTCCACACATCTCTCTTACCCTTACGTTACTTACTCGATCAAACCACCTCACACCACACATTGTCCTCAAACATCTCATTTCCAGCACATCCATCCGCCTGCGCACAACTCTATCCATAGCCCACGCCTCGCAACCATACAACATTGTTGGAACCACTATTCCTTCAAATATACCCATTTTTGCTTTCCGAGATAATGTTCTCGACTTCCACACATTCTTCAAGGCTCCCAGAATTTTCGCCCCCTCCCCCACCCTATGATCCACTTCCGCTTCCATGGTTCCATCCGCTGCCAGATCCACTCCCAGATATCTAAAATACTTCACTTCCTCCAGTTTTTCTCCATTCAAACTCACCTCACAACTGACTTGACCCTCAACCCTACTGTACCTAATAACCTTGCTCTTATTCACATTTACTCTTTAACTTTCTTCTTCCACACACTTTACCAAACTCAGTCACCAGCTTCTGCAGTTTCTCACATGAATCAGCCACCAGCGCTGTATCATCAGCGAACAACAACTGACTCACTTCCCAAGCTCTCTCATCCTCAAGAGACTTCATACTTGCCCCTCTTTCCAAAACTCTTGCATTCACCTCCCTAACAACCCCATCCATAAACAAATTAAACAACTATGGAGACATCACACACCTCTGCCGCAAACCTACATTCATTGAGAACCAATCACTTTCCTCTCTTCCTACACGTACACATGCCTTACATCCTCGATAAAAACTTTTCACTGCTTCTAACAACTTGCCTCCCACACCATATATTCTTAATACCTTCCACAGAGCATCTCTATCAACTCTATCATATGCCTTCTCCATATCCATAAATGCTACATACAAATCCATTTGCTTTTCTAAGTATTTCTCACATACATTCTTCAAACAAACACCTGATCCACACATCCTCTACCACTTCTGAATCCACACTGCTCTTCCACAATCTGATGCTCTGTACAGGCCTTCACCCTCTCAATCAACACCCTCCATATAATTTACCACGATTACTCAACAAACTTATACCTCTCTAATTTGCGCACATCACTCTTATCCCCTTTGCCTTTGTACAATGGCACTATGCAAGCATTCCGCTAATCCTCAGACACAAAAGAGGTAAGGGGAGTGGGGGAGGAATGGGATGTAATTAGGGAAGGAGTGATGGCTGGCTCATAAGATGCTTTTGGCATGAGAAGCGTGGGAGGTGGATAGATTCGAAAGGGTAGTGAGTGGTGGGATGAAGAAGTAAGATTGTTAGTGAAAGAGAAGAGAGAGGCTTTTGGACGATTTTTGCAGGAAATAATGCAAATGAGTGTTAGATGTATAAAAGAAAAAGGCAGGAGGTCAAGAGAAAGGTGCAAGAGGTCAAAAAGAGGGGAAATGAGAGTTGGGGTGAGAGAGTATCATTAAGTTTTAGGGAGAATAAAAACATGTTTTAGAAGGACGTAAATAAAGTGCGTAAGAGAAGGGAACAAATAGAAACTTCAGTGAAGGGGCAAATGGGGAGGTGATAACAAGTAGTGGTGATGTGAGAAGGAGATGGAGTGAGTATTTTGAGGGTTTGTTGAATGTGTTTGATAATAGGGTGGCAGATATAGGGTGTTTTGGTCGAGGTGGTGTGCAAAGTAAGAGTGTTAGGGAAAATGATTTGGTAAACAGAGAAGAGGTAGTAAAATCTTTCCAGAAGATGAAAGCCGGCATGACAGTGGGTTTGGATGGTATTGCAGAGAAAATCATTAAAAAAGGGGGTGACTGTATTGTTGACTGGTTGGTAAGGTTATTTAATGTTTGTATGTAAATTATATATATATATATATATATATATATATATATATATATATATATATATATATATATATATATATATATATATATATATTCATTTGTTTTTATCATTGTACTTTGTCGCTCTCTCAATCTTCAGTGAGGTAGCGCAAGGAAACAGACGAAAGAATGGCCCAACCCACTCATATACACATGTATATATATCTACATGTCCACACATGCACATATACATACCTATACATCTCAACATATGCATATATATATACACAGAGACATATATATATATACACATGTATATAATTCATACTGTCTGCCCTTATTTATTCTCGTCGCCTCCCCGCCACACATGAAATGTAAACCCCCTCTCACGTCATATGCGCGAGGTAGCGCTAGGAAAAGACAACAAAGGCCACATTCGTTCACACTCAGTCTCTAGCAGTCATGTATAATGCACCGAAACCACAGCTCTCTTTCCACATCCAGAAATCACAAAACTTTCCAAGGTTTACCCCAGACGCTTCACATTCCATGGTTCAATATATTGACAGCAAGTCGACCCCGGTATACCACATCGTTCCATTTCACTCTATTCCTTGCAGGCCTTTCATCCACCTGCATGTTCAGACCCCGATCACTCAAAATCATTTTCACTCCATCTTTTCAAATCCAATTTGGTCTCTACTTCTCTTCGTTCCCTCCACCCCTGACAAATATTCCCTTCTTGTCAATCTCTCCCAACTCATTCTCTCCATGTGACCAAACCATTTCAAAACACCCTCTTCTGCTCTTTCCATCACACTCTTTTTGTGATCACAAATCTCTCTTATCCTTTTATTACTTACTCGATCGAACCATCTTTTTTTTTTTTTGTCGCTGTCTCCCGCGTTTGCGAGGTAGCGCAAGGAAACAGACGAAAGAAATGGCCCAACCCACCCCCATACACCTGTATATACATACGTCCAAACACGCAAATATACATAGTTACACAGCTTTCCTTAGTTTACCCCAGACGCTTCACATGCCTTGATTCAATCCACTGACAGCAGGTCAACCCCGGTATACCACATCGCTCCAATTCACTCTATTCCTTGCCCTCCTTTCACCCTCCTGCATGTTCAGGCCCCGATCACACAAAATCTTTTTCACTCCATCTTTCCACCTCCAATTTGGTCTCCCTCTTCTCCTCGTTCCCTCCACCTCCGACACATATATCCTCTTGGTCAATATTTCCTCACTCATTCTCTCCATGTGCCCAAACCATTTCAAAACACCCTCTTCTGCTCTCTCAACCACGCTCTTTTTATTTCCACACATCTCTCTTACCCTTACGTTACTTACTCGATCAAACCACCTCACACCACACATTGTCCTCAAACATCTCATTTCCAGCACATCCATCCGCCTGCGCACAACTCTATCCATAGCCCACGCCTCGCAACCATACAACATTGTTGGAACCACTATTCCTTCAAATATACCCATTTTTGCTTTCCGAGATAATGTTCTCGACTTCCACACATTCTTCAAGGCTCCCAGAATTTTCGCCCCCTCCCCCACCCTATGATCCACTTCCGCTTCCATGGTTCCATCCGCTGCCAGATCCACTCCCAGATATCTAAAATACTTCACTTCCTCCAGTTTTTCTCCATTCAAACTCACCTCACAACTGACTTGACCCTCAACCCTACTGTACCTAATAACCTTGCTCTTATTCACATTTACTCTTTAACTTTCTTCTTCCACACACTTTACCAAACTCAGTCACCAGCTTCTGCAGTTTCTCACATGAATCAGCCACCAGCGCTGTATCATCAGCGAACAACAACTGACTCACTTCCCAAGCTCTCTCATCCTCAAGAGACTTCATACTTGCCCCTCTTTCCAAAACTCTTGCATTCACCTCCCTAACAACCCCATCCATAAACAAATTAAACAACTATGGAGACATCACACACCTCTGCCGCAAACCTACATTCATTGAGAACCAATCACTTTCCTCTCTTCCTACACGTACACATGCCTTACATCCTCGATAAAAACTTTTCACTGCTTCTAACAACTTGCCTCCCACACCATATATTCATAATATCTTCCACAGAGCATCTCTATCAACTCTATCATATGCCTTCTCCAGATCCATAAATGCTACATACAAATCCATTTGCTTTTCTAAGTATTTCTCACATACATTCTTCAAAACAAACACCTGATCCACACATCCTCTACCACTTCTGAATCCACACTGCTCTTCCACAATCTGATGCTCTGTACAGGCCTTCACCCTCTCAATCAACACCCTCCCATATAATTTACCAGGATTACTCAACAAACTTATACCTCTGTAATTTGAGCACTCACTCTTATCCCCTTTGCCTTTGTACAATGGCACTATGCACGCATTCCGCCAATCCTCAGGCACCTCACCATGAGTCATACATACATTAAATAACCTTACCAACCAGTCAACAATACAGTCACCCCCTTTTTTAATAAATTCCACTGCAATACCATCCAAACCTGCTGCCTTGCCGGCTTTCATCTTCCGCAAAGCTTTTACTACCTCTTCTCTGTTTACCAAATCATTTTCCCTAACTCTCTCACTTTGCACACCACCTCGACCAAAACACCCTATATATGCCACTCTATCATCAAACACATTCAACAAAACTTCAAAATACTCACTCCATCTACTTCTCACATCACCACTACTTGTTATCACCTCCCCATTTGCGCCCTTCACTGAAGTTCCCATTTTCTCCCTTGTCTTACGCACTTTATTTACCTCCTTCCAGAACATCTTTTTATTCTCCCTAAAATTTAATGATACTCTCTCACCCCAACTCTCATTTTCCCTTTTTTTTCACCTCTTGCACCTTTCTCTTGACCTCCTGTCTCTTTCTTTTATACATCTCCCACTCAATTGCATTTTTTCCCTGCAAAAATCGTCCAAATGCCTCTCTCTTCTCTTTCACTAATACTCTTACTTCTTCATCCCACCACTCACTACCCTTTCTAATCAACCCACCTCCCACTTTTCTCATGCCACAGCATCTTTTGCGCAATCCATCAATGATTCCCTGAATACATCCCATTCCTCCCCCACTCCCCTTACTTCCATTGTTCTCACCTTTGTCCATTCTGTACTCAGTCTCTCCTGGTACTTCCTCACACAAGTCTCCTTCCCAAGCTCACTTACTCTCACCACCCTCTTCACCCCAACATTCACTCTTCTTTTCGAAAAACCCATACAAATCTTCACCTTAGCCTTCACAAGATAATGATCAGACATCCCTCCAGTTGCACCTCTCAGCACATTAACATCCAAAAGTCTCTCTTTCGCGCGCCTGTCAATTAACACGTAATCCAATAACGCTCTCTGGCCATCTCTCCTACTTACATAAGTATACTTATGTATATCTCGCTTTTTAAACTAGGTATTCCCAATCATCAGTCCTTTTTCAGCACATAGATCTACAAGCTCTTCACCATTTCCATTTACAACACTGAACACCCCATGTATACCATTTATTCCCTCAACTGCCACATTACTCACCTTTGCATTCAAATCACCCATCACTATAACCGGGTCTCGTGCATCAAAACCACTAACACAAAACCACTAACAAAACCATCTTACACCACATATTGTCCTACAATATCTCATTTCCAGCACATCCACCCTCCTCTGCATAACTCTGTCTATAGTCTACGCCTCGCAACTATATAACATTGTTGGAACCTCTATTACTTCAAACATATCCATTTTTCCTTTCCAAGATAACGTTCTCTACTTCCACACATTCTTCAACACTCCCAGAACTTCCCCCCCCTCCCCCACCCTAATATTAACATCCGCTTCCATGGTCCCATCCGCTGCCAAATTCACCCCCAGATATGTAAAACGCTTCACTTCCTCTAGTTTTTCTCCATTCAAACTTACCTATCAATTGACTTGTCCCTGAACCCTACCGTACCTAATAACCTTCCTCTTATTCACATTTACTCTCAACTCTCTTCATTCACACAATTCACCAAATTCAGTCACCAGCTTATGCAGTTTCTCTCTCGAATCAGCCACGAACGCTGTATCATCAGTGAACAACAACTGACTCACTTTCCAAGCTATCTCATCCACAACAGACTGCATATTTCCCTCTCTTTCCAAAACTCTTGCATTCACCTCCGCAACCGCCCCATCCATAAACAAATTAAACAACCATGGGGACATCACGCAGCCCTGCCGCAAACCACAATTCACTAAGAACCAATCACTTTCCTCTCTTTCTACTCGTACACATGCCTTACATCCTCGATAAAAACTTTTCACTGCTTCTAAGAACTTACCTCCCACACCAAATATTATTAATACCTTGCAGAGAACATCATCATCTCTATCATATGCCTTCTCCAGATCCATAAATGCTACATACAAATCCATTTGCTTTTCTAAATATTTCTCACATTCATTTTTCAAAGCAAAAACCTGGTCCACACATCCTCTACCACTTCTGAAACCACAATGCTCTTCCCCAATCTGATGCTCTGTACATGCCTTCACCTTCTCAGTCAATACCCTCCCATATAGTTTCCCATGAATACTCAACAAACTTATACCTCTATAATTTGAGCACTCACTCTTATCCCCTTTGCTTTTGTACAATGTCACTATGCAAGCATTCCGCCAGTCGTCAGGCACATAACTATGAGTCATACATTCATTAAATAACCTTACCAATCAGTCAACAATACAGTCAACCCCTTTGTCAATAAAATCCATTGCAATACCATCCAATCCCGCTGCCTTGCCGGCTTTCATCTTCCGGAAAGCTTTTACTACCTCTTTTCTGTTTACCAAACCATTCTCCCTAACCCTCTCACTTTGCACACCACCTTGACCAAAACACCCTATATCTGCCATGCTATCATCAAACACATTCAACAAACCTTCAAAACTCACTGCATCTCTTTCTCACATCCCCACTACTTGTTATCACCTCCCCAATAGCGCCCTTCACTGATGTTCCCATTTGTTCCCTTTTCTTAAGCACTTTATTTACCTCCTTCCAAAACATCTTTTTATTCTCCCTGAAATTTAATGATAGTCTCTCACCCCAACTCTCATTTGCCCTCTTTTTCACCTCCTGCACCTCTCTCTCGACCTCCTGCCTCTTTCTTATATACATATCCAAGTCATTTGCGTTATTTCCCTGCAAAAAGTGTCGAAATGCCTCTCTCTTCTCTTTCACTAGTAATCTTATTTCTTCATCCCCCCACTCACTACCCTTTCTAATCTGCCCATCTCCCACGCTTTTCATTCCACAAGCATCTTTTGCACAAGCCATCACTGCTTCCCTAATACATCCCATTCCTCCCCCACTCCCTTTGCTTCCTTTATTCTCACCTTTTTCCATTCTGTACTCAGTCTCTCCTGGTACTTCCTCACACAAGTTTCCTTCCCAAGCTCACTTAGTCTCAACACTCTCTTCACCACAACATTCTCTCTTCTTTTCTGAAAACCTCTATAAATCTTCACCTTCGCCTCCAGAAGATAATGATCAGACATCCCTCCCGTTGTACCTCTCAGCGTATTAACATCCAAAAGTCTCTCTTTCACGCGGCTATCAATTAACACTTAATCCAATAACGCTCTCTGGCCATCTTTCCTACTTACATACGTATACTTATGTATGTTTCTCTTTTTGAACTAGGTATTCCCAATCACCAGTCCTTTTTTCAGCATAAAAATCTACAAGCTCTTCACCTTTACCATTTATAACACTGAACACCCCATGTACACCAATTATTCCCTCAATAGCTAACTTACTCGCCTTTGCATTTAAATCACCCATCATTATAACCCGGTCTCTTGCATGAAAACTACTAACACCCAGCTTCTCCCAAAACACTTGCCTCTAATGATCTTTCTTTTCATGCCCAGGTGCATATGCACCAATAATTATCCATCTCTCTCCATCCACTTTCAATTTTACCCATATCAATGTAGAGTTTACTTTCTTACACTCTATCACATACTCCCACCTCTCCTGTTTCAGGAGTAGTGTTACTTCTTCCCTTTCTCTAGTCCTCTCACTAACTCCTGACTTTGCTCCGAAGACAATCCCAAACAACTTTTCCCCTCTACCCTTGAGTTTCGTTTCCCTCAGAGCCAAAACAACCAGGTTCCTTTCCTCATACTTTCTACCTTTTGTCTTCCCTATCATTTGGGATAGGGGAGAAAGAATACTTCCCAAGTATTCCTCACGTCTCGTAGATGGCGATTATAGGGGACGAGAGCGGGGGGCTAGAAACCCTCACCTCTTTGCATCTTAACTTTCTAAACGGGGAAACAAAAGGGAGAGTCACGGGGGAATGCTCATCCTACTCGAAGGACAGCTTCTGGTGTCTAAATATCTGTGGATGTAACCAAGATGAGAAAAAAAGAATATATATATATATATATATATATATATATATATATATATATATATATATATATATATATATATATATATATATATATATATATATATATATATATATATATATATATGTATATATATATATATATGTATATATATATTTAGTTTTCCAAAAGAAGGAACACAGAAGGAGGCCAAGTGAGGATATTCCCTCAAAGGGCCAGTTCTCTGTTCTTAACGCTACCTCGCTAACGCGGGAAATGGCGAATAGTTTGAAAGAGAGACAGATATATATATATATATATATATATATATATATATATATATATATATATATATATATATATATATATATATATATATATATATATATATACATATATATATATATATATATATATATATATATATATATATATATATATATATATATATATATATATATATATATATATATATATATATATATATATATATATATATGTATATATATATATATATATATATATATATATATATTTATATATAAATATATATATATATATATATATATATATATATATATATATATATATATATATATATATATATATATATATATATATATATATATATATATATATATATATATATATATATATATATATATATATATATATATATATATATATATATATATATATATATATATATATATATATATATATATATGACGGTTGGGGTGAGAGTGTATCATTAAATTTTAGGGAGAAAAAAAAGATGTTCTGGAAGGAAGTAAATAAAGTGCGTAAGACAAGGGAGCAAATGGGAACTATAGTGAAGGGCTCTAATGGAGAGGTGATAACAAGTAGTGGTGATGTGAGAAGGAGATGGAGTGAGTATTTTGAAGGTTTGTTGAATGTGTTTCATGATAGAGTGGCAGATATAGGGTGTTTTGGTCGAGGTGGTGTGCAAAGTGAGAGGGTTAGGGAAAATGATTTGGTTAACAGAGAAGAGGTAGTAAAAGCTTTGCGAAAGATGAAAGCCGGCAAGGCAGCAGGTTTGGATGGAATTGTAGTGGAATCTATTAAAAAAGGGGGTGACTGTATTGTTGACTGGTTGGTATGACTCATGGTGAGGTGCCTGAGGATTGGCGGAATGCTTGCATAGCGCCATTGTACAAAGGCAAAGGGGATAAGAGTAAGTGCTCAAATTACAGAGGTATAAGTTTGTTGAGTATTCCTGGTAAATTATATGGGAAGGTATTGATTGAGAGGGTGAAGGCATGTACAGAGCATCAGATTGGGGAAGAGCAGTGTGGTTTCAGAAGTGGTAGAGGATGTGTGGATCAGGTTTTTGCTTTAAAGAATGTATGTGAGAAATACTTAGAAAAACAAACGGATTTGTATGTAGCATTTATGGATCTGGAGAAGGCATATGATAGAGTTGATAGAGATGCTCTGTGGAAGGTATTAAGATTATATGGTGTGGGAGGCAAGTTGCTAGAAGCAGTGAAAAGTTTTTATCCAGGATGTAAGGCATGTGTACGTGTAGGAAGAGAGGAAAGTGATTGGTTCTCAGTGAATGTAGGTTTGCGGTAAGGGTGTGTGATGTCTCCATGGTTGTTTGATTTGTTTATGGATGGGGTTGTTAGGGAGGTGAATGCAAGAGTTTTGGAAAGAGGGGCAAGTATTCAGTCTGTTGTGGATGAGAGAGCTTGGGAAGTGAGTCAGTTGTTGTTCGCTGATGATACAGCGCTGGTGGGGGATTCATGTGAGAAGCTGCAGAAGCTGGTGACTGAGTTTGGTAAAGTGTGTGAAAGAAGAAAGTTATGATTAAATGTGAATAAGAGCAAGGTTATTAGGTACAGTAGGGGTGAGGGTCAAGTCAATTGGGAGGTAAGTTTGAATGGAGAGAAACTGGAGGAAGTGAAGTGTTTTAGATATCTGGGAGTGGATCTGTCAGCGGATGGAACCATGGAAGCGGAAGTGGATCATAGGGTGGGGGAGGGGGCGAAAATTTTGGGAGCCTTGAAAAATGTGTGGAAGTCGAGAACATTATCTCGGAAAGCGAAAATGGGTATGTTTGAGGGAATAGTGGTTCCAACAATGTTGTATGGTTGCGAGGCGTGGGCTATGGATAGAGATGTGCGCAGGAGGATGGATGTGCTGGAAATGAGATGTTTGAGGACAATGTGTGGTGTGAGGTGGTTTGATCGAGTAAGTAACGTAAGGGTAAGAGAGATGTGTGGAAATAAAAAGAGCGTGGTTGAGAGAGCAGAAGAGGGTGTTTTGAAATGGTTTGGGCACATGGAGAGAATGAGTGAGGAGAGATTGACCAAGAGGATATATGTGTCGGAGGTGGAGGGAACGAGGAGAAGAGGGAGACCAAATTGGAGGTGGAAAGATGGAGTGAAAAAGATTTTGTGTGATCGGGGCCTGAACATGCAGGAGGGTGAAAGGAGGGCAAGGAATAGAGTGAATTGGAGTCATGTGGTATACAGGGGTTGACGTGCTGTCAGTGGATTGAATCAAGGCATGTGAAGCGTCTGGGGTAAACCATGGAAAGCTGTGTAGGTATTTATATTTGCGTGTGTGGACGTGTGTATGTACATGTGTATGGGGGGGGGGGGTTGGGCCATTTCTTTCGTCTGTTTCCTTGCGCTACCTCGCAAACGCGGGAGACAGCGACAAAGTATAAAGAAAAAAAAAAAAAAAAAAAAAAAAAATATATATATATATATATATATATATATATATATATATATATATATATATATATATATTCACAGGATCAGGTGTTTGTTTTGAAGAATGTATGTGAGAAATACGTAGAAAAGCAAATGGATTTGTATGTAGCATTTTTCGATCTGGAGAAGGCATATGATAGAGTTGATAGAGATGCCCTGTGGAAGGTATTAAAAATATATGGTGAGGGAGGCAAGTTGTTAGAAGCAGTGAAAAGTTTTTATCGAGGATGTAAGGCATGTGTACGTGTAGGAAGAGAGGAAAGTGATTGGTTCTCAGTGAATGTACATTTGCGGCAGGGGTGTGTGATGTCTCCATGGTTGTTTCATTTGTTTATGGATGGGGTTGTTAGGAAGGTGAATGCAAGAGTTTTGGAAAGAGGGGGAAGTATTCAGTCTGTTTAGGATGAGGGAGCTTGGGAAGTGAGTCAGTTGTTGTTCGCTGATGATACAGCGCTGGTGGCTGATTCATGTGAGAAACTGCAGAAGCTGGTGACTGAGTTTGGTAAAGTGTGTGAAAGAAGAAAGATAAGAGTAAATGTGAATAAGAGCAAGGTAATTAGGTACAGTAGGGTTGAGGGTCAAGTCAATTGGGAGGTAAGTTTGAATGGAGAAAAACTGGAGGAAGTAAAGTGTTTTAGATATCTGGGAGTGGATCTGGCAGCGGATGGAACCATGGAAGCGGAAGTGGATCATAGGGTGGGGGAGGGGGCGAAAATCCTGGGAGCCTTGAAGAATGTGTGGAAGTCGAGAACATTATCTCGGAAAGCAAAAATGGGTATATTTGAAGGAGTAGTGGTTCCAACAATGTTGTATTGTTGCGAAGCGTGGGCTATGGATAGAGTTGTGCTCAGGAGGATGGATGTGCTGGAAATGAGATGTTTGAGGACAATATGTGGTGTGAGGTGGTTTGATAGAGTAAGTAATGTAAGGGTAAGAGAGATGAGTGGAAATAAGAAGAGCGTGGTTAAGAGAGCAGAAGAGGGTGTTTTGAAATGGGTTGGGCACATGGAGAGAATGAGTGAGGAGAGATTGACCAAGTGGATATATGTGTCGGAGGTGGGGGGAACCAGGAGAAGTGGGAGACCAAATTGGAGGTGGAAAGATGGAGTGAAAAAGGTTTTGTTTGATCGGGGCCTGAATATGCAGGAGGGTGAAAGGAGGGCAAGGAATAGAGTGAATTGGATCGATGTGGTTTACCGGGGTTGACGTGCTGTCAATGGATTGAATCAGGGCATGTGAAGCGTCTGGGGTAAACCATGGAAAGCTGTGTAGGTATGTATAGTTGCATGTGTGGACGTATGTATATACATGTGTATGGGGGTGTGTTGGGCCATTTCTTTCGTCTGTTTCCTTGCGCTACCTCACAAACGCGGGAGACAGCGACAAAGCAAAAAAAAAAGAAAAAATATACACATATATATATATATATATATATATATATATATATATATATATATATATATATATATATATATATATATATATATATATATATATATATATATATATATATATATATATATATATATATAAATATATATATTTTTTTTTTTTTTTTTTTGGATGTTAATGTGCTGAGAGGTGCAACTGGAGGGATGTCTGATCATTATCTTGTGGAGGCTAAGGTGAACATTTGTATGGGTTTTCAGAAAAGAAGAGTGAATGTTGGGGTGAAGAGGGTGGTGAGAGTAAGTGAGCTTGGGAAGGAGACTTGTGTGAGGAAGTACCAGGAGAGACTGAGTACAGAATGGAGAAAGGTGAGAACAATGGAAGTAAGGGGAGTGGGGGAGGAATGGAATGTATTTAGGAAATCAGTGATGGATTGCGCAAAAGATGCTTGTGGCATGAGAAGAGTGGGAGGTGGGTTAATTAGAAAGGGTAGTGAGTGGTGGGATGAAGAAGTAAGAGTATTAGTGAAAGAGAAGAGAGAGGCATTTGGACGATTTTTGCAGGGAAAAAATGCAGTTGAGTGGGAGACGTATAAAAGAAAGAGACAGGAGGTCAAGAGAAAGGTGCAAGAGGTGAAAAAAAGGGAAAATGAGAGTTGGGGTGAGAGAGTATCATTAAATTTTAGGGAGAATAAAAAGATGTTCAGGAAGGAGGTAAATAAAGTGCGTAAGACAATGGAGCAAATGGGAACTTCAGTGAAGGGCGCAAATGGGGAGGTGATAACAAGTAGTGGTGATGTGAGAAGGAGATGGAGTGAGTATTTTGAAGGTTTGTTGAATGTGTTTGATGATAGAGTGGCATATATAGGGTGTTTTGGTCGAGGTGGTGTGCATATATATACATATATATATTTTCTTTTTTTTTTTTTTTTGCTTTGTCGCTGTCTCTCGTGTTTGCGAGGTAGCGCAAGGAAACAGACGAAAGAAATGGCCCAACGCACCCCCATACACCTGTATATACATACGTCCACACACGCAAATATACATACCTACACGGCTTTCCATGGTTTACCCCAGACGCTTCACATGCCTTGATTCAATCCACTGACAGCAGGTCAACCCCGGTATACCACATCGCTCTAATTCACTCTATTCCTTGCCCTCCTTTCACCCTCCTGCATGTTCAGGCCCCGATCACACAAAATCTTTTTCACTCCATCTTTGAACCTCCAATTTGGTGTCCCTCTTCTCCTCGTTCCCTCCACCTCCGACACTTATATCCTCTTGGTCAATCTTTCCTCACTCATTCTGTCCATGTGCCCAAACCATTTCAAAACACCCTCTTCTGGTCTCTCAACCACGCTCTTTTTATTTCCACACATCTCTGTTACCCTTACGTTACTTACTCGATCAAACCACCTCACACCACACATTGTCCTCAAACATCTCATTCCCAGCACATCCATCCTCCTGCGCACAACTCTATCCATAGCCCACGCCTCGCAACCATACAACATTGTTGGAACCACTATTCCTTCAAACATACCCATTTTTGCTTTCCGAGATAATGTTCTCGACTTCCACACATTTTTCAAGGCCCCCAGAATTTTCGCCCCCTCACCCACGCTATGATCCACTTCCGCTTCCATGCCCATCCGCTGCCAGATCCACTCCCAGCTATCTAAAACACTTCACTTCCTACAGTTTTTCTCCATTCAAACTTACCTCCCAATTGACTTGACCCTCAACCCTACTGTTATATATATTTTTCTTTCTTTCAAACTATTCGCCATTTCCCGCATTAGCGAGGTAGCGTTAAGAACAGAGGACTGGGCCTTTGAAGGAATACCCTCACCTGGCCCAATTCTCTGTTCCTTCTTTTGGAAAAAAAAAAAAAAAAAAGTATATATAAACTGATATATATATATATATATATATATATATATATATATATATATATATATATATATATATATATATATATATATATATATATATATATATATATATATATATATATATATATATATATATTTCATTCATCCTACGCTTTGGCTTAACTCTGGGAAAATGAGTGCATGCTGTGCACTGACACGTGTGTTCCCTCCCTTTGCTACTGTCAGTGTGAAGCTTTCCCAAACTATGTCCATAATAGTCTCACTGTCGATGTCAATCCCTCTGATCTTGGCAAGAGTAATGGAAAAACCACTAAAATTTCCTAGTCTTAAATCCGGTATTTTCTCACTATTGCCTGATTGACGAGTATTACAATTAGAGCTGAAAGCTACCACAAAAAGTTATTTGTCGATTATGGTTACCAATTTTTCTCTTGTGACAACTTTAGACATAACATCTTCATTTGTGGAGAAAACTAAGTTCATATCTCTAGTTGTTTCTTCAACGAACTGAATAGGACATTCTCAAGCAAGCTTAGGTAGATCCACGCCAAAACTATTGGAAAGGATCACAGTTTAGTAGTGATCTCACAGTAAGAAATCTCACTCTCCAAACATCATAGGTAATACTTGGAGTGTCCTAGGAGCACAGGTGCTACTTGCACTAAGGATCACAGGTATTACTTACATTGTTTAAGGATTTACATGTAATACTTGCGCCGTCCAAAGAAGGCAAGTCATATTTACACTGTTCAGGGATCACAGGTAATACTTGCACTGTCCAAGGATAATGGATAATGCTTGCACTGTTCAGTGACCACAGTTAATGAATGTACTGACCAAGGTCAGGGTTTCCAGCACTTACCATTTCACCTGTGGCACCATATCTCCAGGAGTGGACATGATGGGCACGAGCTACCCATGATATCCACAACGGCAGGAAGGAGTGTGAACTGACAAGTGCATGTCAGGAGAGTTGATCTTGTAGAGTTGACCACTGGTGCTAATGGTAGACTCGACGTCCGGTGCTGAAGGTAACGTCATCCACATTTCTTGAGGGAGAGTTTACCTATGATGCTGAGGAGACTTAGCCTTTGGTAGTAAGTGGAGACTCGACCTCAGGTGAAGAGTATAGACTCAACAAATGGTGCTAGACGTAGAATCGACTTCTGATGCGGAGAGAATTGGCTCGACCTCTGGGGGCTGCGAATGGTGACTCGACACTTAAGGTGCTGTGGAGTTCAGAATGTTGTGAGTATTGACCAATATCACTGCATTGTGGCAGTTGGATCAACCTCAGGTGTTACGAGCGTTGAGTCAATCTCAGGGTGTTGTAAGGGTTATCTCGACCTCTGGTTGTTGAGTTAGCTGACGTTGTAAATCTGCTGGAGAACTCCTTGGATTTTGAGGGTGGTTATGGATGGTAGATTGGGAGCTCAGCAGGAGCAGACAACTGCAAGTAGAACTCGGCAAGCTTAGTTTGCGAAAGACAGTGTGGGCGTGGTTATGCGTAAAAGGAAACAGACTGATGGGTGAAACTGAAACTCCGAAAAGCTGAATTTAGCGTGGCAGTTGGTAGGAGGAACCAGAAATAGCGTAGCAGGAACTGCGTAGCTATAATTATCATAGTCACTGATTGACGTAGCTATAGCTATTTTTACCTGGATGTAGGAGGGTTGACGTAACGTTGCCATTGATGGCGTAGTTGAAAATTTTGACTGGCGTGGTAGGTGTAGGA
>NC_092225.1:3968512-3971012 GCF_036320965.1 Panulirus ornatus
CATGTGTATGGGGGGGTTGGGCCATTTCTTTCGTCTGTTTCCTTGCGCTACCTCGCAAACGCGGGAGACAGCGACAAAGTATAAAAAAAAAAAAAAAAAAAAAAAAGTTTGTTGAGTATTCCTGGTAAATTATATGGGAGGGTGTTGATTGAGAGGGTGAAGGCATGGACAGAGCATCATATTGGGGAAGAGCAGTGTGGTTTCAGAAGTGGTAGAGGATGTGTGGATCAGGTGTTTGCTTTGAAGAATGTACGTGAGAAATACTTAGAAACGCAAATGGATTTGTATGTAGCATTTCTGGATCTGGAGAAGGCATATAATAGAGTTGATAGAGATGCTCTGTGGAAGGTATTAAGAATATATGGTGTGGGAGGCAAGTTGTTAGAAGCAGAAAAAAGTTTTTATCGATTATGTAAGGCATGTGTACGTGTAGGAAGAGAGGAAAGTAACTGGTTCTCAGTGAATGTAGGTATGCGGCAGGGGTGTGTGATGTCTCCATGGTTGTTTAATTTATTTATGGATGGGGTTGTTAGGGAGGTGAATGCAAGAGTTTTGGAAAGAGGGGCAAGTATGCAGTCTGTTGTGGATGAGAGAGCTTGGGAAGTGAGTCAGTTGTTGTTCGCTGATGATACAGCGCTGGTGGCTGATTCATATGAGAAACTGCAGAAGCTGGTGACTGAGTTTGGTAAAGTGTGTGAAAGAAGAAAGTTAAGAGTAAATGTGAATAAGAGCAAGGTTATTAGTTACAGAAATGTTGAGGGTCAAGTCAATTGGAAGGTAAGTTTGAATGGAGAAAAACTGGAGGAAGTAAAGTGTTTTAGATATTTGGGAGTGGATCTGGCAGCGAATGGAACCATGGAAGCGGAAGTAATTCATAGGGTAGGGGAGGGGCCGAATATTCTGGGAGCCTTGAAGAAGGTTTGGAAGTCGAGAACATTATCTCGGAAAGCAAAAATGGGTATGTTTGAAGGAATAGTGGTTCCAACAATGTTATATGGCTGTGATGCGTGGGCTATGGATAGAGTTGTGCGCAGGACGGTGGATGTGCTGGAAATGAGATGTATGAGGACAATATGTGGTGTGAGGTGGTTTGATAGAGTAAGTAATGTAAGGGTAAGAGAGATGTGTGGAAATAAAAAGAGTGTGGTTGAGAGAGCAGAACGGGGTGTTTTGAAATGGTTTGGTCACACGGAGAGGATGAGTGAGGAAAGATTGACCAAGAGGATATATGTGTCAGAGGTGGAGGGAACGAGGAGAAGTGGGAGACCAAATTGGAGGTGGAAAGATGGAGTGAAAAAGATTTTGAGTGATCGGGGCCTGAACATGCAGGAGGATGAAAGGCGTGCAAGGAATAGATTGAATTGGAACGATGTGGTATACCGGCGTCGACGTGCTGTCAATGGATTGAACCAGGGCATGTGAAGCGTCTGGTGTAAACCATGGACAGTTCTGTGGGGCCTGGATGTGGAAAGGGAGCTATGGTTTCGGTGCATTATTACATGACATCTAGAGACTGAGTGTGAACGAATGTGGCCTTCATTGTCTTTTCTTAGCGCTACCTCGCACACATGAGGGGGCAGGGGGAAGGTATTCCATGTGTGGCGAGGTGGCGATGGGAATGAATAAAGGCAGGCAGTATGAATTATGTACATGTGTATATACTTATATGTCTGTGTGTGTATATATATATATATATATATGTGTGTACATTGAGATGTATAGGTATGTATATTTGCGTGTGTGGACGTGTATGTATATACATGTGTATGTGGTTGGATTGGGCCATTCTTTCGTCTGTTTCCTTGCGCTACCTCGCTAATGCTGGAGACAGCGTCAAAGCAAAGAAAAGAAAAAAAATTAAATAATCAATAATAATGATACTAATAATAATAATGATAATGATAATAATAATAATAATAATAATAATAATAATAATAATAATAATAATAATAATAATAATAATAATAATAATGATAATAATAATAATAATGATAATAATAATTGTAATAATCATAATAACTGTGATAATAATGATAATAATAAGAATAATAATAATAATATCATTATCAATAATGGTGATAATACTAGTAATAATTATAATAATAATAATAATAATAATAATAGTAATAATAATGATAATTGTAATAATAATAATAATAATAATAATAATAATAATAATAATAAAAATAATAATAATAATGATAATAATGATGATAATAATGATAATAATAATAACAATAATAATAACAATGATAATGATAATAATAGCAGTAATAATAATATCAATAATAATGATATTGCTAATAATAATAATGATAATGATAATGACAATAATAATGATAATGATAATAATAATTATAATGATAACAGTAATAAGGATAATACCAAGAACAATAGCAATGTGATAATAACAAGAAAAAATAATAGTGATATTGATATAATAAGAATGATATTAATAATAATGATAATAACAATAATAATGATGATAATGATAACAATG